>NW_019396043.1:376865-486483 GCF_000591075.1 Eurytemora carolleeae
CCCCCCCCCCGAGTTGGGTATTTATGAATGAATTTGTTCAATAAACCTTTATTTATGTCAAATAAGGCTTGGCAGCTTAAGAATTTTTTTGAGAGAAGTCTCTAAGTTGTTTAAATGTTATGTTTTAGTTAAGAATTTCTACCAAACTCCGGTATTTCATTGAAAACCCTTAAAACAGGATTTTTCAACACGCCACTCTGACTAAATCAAGGTTTTGGAGTGCTCATAAATCTTTTTTATACGACTGTTAGAATCTATTTATATGTTTAGATTAGCTCGAAACCGCTGTGCTTTCTTGTACTTTTGCTATAAAATATATGTTTTTCTTCGGAAATAGCTCGCTGTAATAAAGACGACATCTAAATATATTGCAGGTTTGAAATAATTATATATCAATATGAAAAGTTTATCAGAATATATTCATGCTGTCCGCTGTCCATTCTCACCACGCAACACGAGACAATTTCATTTTAAGAGGAGTATTGTGACAAAAACCAGTCACCCCCCTGGCCGGCCCATGACCCCCTAAAATACCCTGCCATGCCCACCCCCAAATATCAACTATTTTCCAAAATTCAGAGAATAAAACCCTAAAAAATTCATATCTACAGAAAAAAATGAGCTTCGAAAGCAGGGGAAATAATTTGATGAGAAAATCTTTACTCTTGCAAAGTACACTAACCGTATGTCTGCAGGAACCCTATCTCCTGTAGTAAGTATAACCAAATCTCCAGGAACCAAATATTTTGCTTCAAATATCTCCTCTCTTCCATCCCTGAACAATAACGATAACGATAACGATATCGACAACAACAACGACAACGACAACAACGACAACGACAACGACAACGACAACGACAACGACAACGACAACGACAACGATAACAATAACAATAACAATAACAATAACAATAACCATAACCACGCATTTCTTGTGCCGAAAACATATCGACAGTGATAGAATTAAGCACTTTTAAACCTAGAAAAACGACAACATCTTCCACATCATTGATCAAATAAAGGTTTCAAGGAAACCGCTCTCAATCAGGCATTGTCATATTTGCATGAAGGGTCACTTGAAATCATACTTCCAGGTCCTTTAACGGTATCTATCAAAGTAAATCCATTATCCCCTTTCCCTATTTGCGTTTGCGTTGTAATAATAATAAATGTGATTATATTATTAATAGAAATCCAAAAATGTTTTTATTGTTTCAATATTCAGCATTCATGAAAATCATGGAATTATTGAACTAACAATCCACAAGGTAAGAATTGTGTCATGCCCCCCCCCCCCCCGTCTCCCTTCAAAATTCTGGTTTAAAATCAAACCAAGTTTAAAGCTTTATGGGAACCCAGAGGGGATACCCTATTCATTCATTCATTCATTCATTCATTCATTCATTCATTCATCCTTTCATCCTTCCTTTCATTCATTCATTCATTCATTCATTCATTCATTCATCCTTTCATCCTTCCTTTCATTCATTCATCCTTTCATTCATTCATTCATTTTACACTTGAATTTAACTGATCAAAATATGACTCCAAGAAAGGATCAAATATTTAGAAATATACCTGATACAAGTGCAGACTGGGGGAACAAGCTTCTTAAGTTTCTCAAGAGTCTGTTCAGACCTACACAAGATAATCAAGGGGTAAATATTTTGTTCTATGATTTCTCCCCCCGAAACCCGTCGCCGTATTGAATTTTTTTTTTTTTTTGAGATTTATGTAAAATTTCTAAAAAAAACTATATAATGTCAAATTTTATCCCCTCCCCTCTTTCAAAACATATTCTATCAGAACAATATTACTTAAATGTTTTGATCTTATAACAAAAGAGATGAACGAAGACGACCGTGTACCTGTATTCCTGGACGAATCCAACTGTAACGAACAATAAGAAATGAGATGGACGAAGACGACTGTGTACCTGTATTCCTGGACGAATCCAACTGTAACGAACAATAAGAAAAGAGATGGACGAAGACGACTGTGTACCTGTATTCCTGGACGAATCCAATTGTAAGGAACAATAACAAATAAGATGGACGAAGACGACCGTGTACCTGTATTCCTGAACGAATCCAACTGTAAGGAACAATAACAAAAGAGATGAACGAAAACGACCGTGTACCTGCATTCCTGGACGAATCCAATTGTAAGGAACAATAACAAATATGATGAACGAAGACGACCGTGTACCTGTATTCCTGGAAGAATCCAACTGTAACGAACAATAACAAATGAGATGGACGAAGACGACTGTGTACCTGTATTCCTGGACGAATCCAACTGTAACGACGATGACGATGGCAAGTGTTATACTCGCAGCGTCATCGAACTGCTGCAATATCAAACTCACAGCAGCTAAAAAGAAATAAAAATTGGAAATTTGATTTTTTTTTAGATGTGTATCATCATGCTAGATTACGAATTGAAATAAGCTAGGAGGGTCCAAATAGCTAAATATGTAAGTATTTGAAAATGAAAAATAGTTTAGGAGGGGGCGAGGGGGGTATACAATTATATAAGTGTTGAGTAATCTGGCTGAATATTTCATAATAATGATTGAACTAACAGAATAAAATTGTTTTACTTTCAGGACTTGAAACCTGATCTGAGAAATCTAGATTGAGATTAATGTTTAAAGGTAAAAAAAGTATAAAATAAGAAAAAGAAAGATTCCACCCTATCCCCAAAATATCCTTAGGGGGATTAAAATGGTAATAAAGGATTTAAGCCGAACCTATAAAGAAAAATAATAGGATTCAAACGAAATTAACGGATTAAAATCTAATCCTTAAAGAAGTATGATAACAGGATTAATTTTAGGATTAACTTCCTAATCTTAGAAGAATGGTAAAGGGTTTTAATTTAGGTTAACTTCCTGATCCTAAAAGAAATAAATAAGAGAATTAAATTTAGGATTAACCTAATCTTAAAAGAAGTAGGATAAGAGGATTACTTTGGAGATTAACCTGATCCTTAAAGAAGTAGTAAAGAGGATTAAATTAAGGATTAATCTGATTCTTAAAGAACTATGATAAGAAGATTAAATTAGGATTTACTCTGATCCTAAAAGAAGTATAAAAAGAGGATTTAATTAATGATTATTCTGATCCTAAAAGAAGTATAAAAAAAGAATTTAATTAAAGATTAACCTGATCATATAAGATGTAGGATAATAGGATTAAATTAGGGATTAATATGATCCTATAAGATGTAGGATAAGAGGATTAAATTAA
This sequence comes from Eurytemora carolleeae, assembly GCF_000591075.1. Taxonomy (NCBI): domain Eukaryota; kingdom Metazoa; phylum Arthropoda; class Copepoda; order Calanoida; family Temoridae; genus Eurytemora; species Eurytemora carolleeae. The sequence goes on from NW_019396043.1 coordinate 380,117, forward strand.
GGATTAATCTGATCATAAAAGAAGTATAAAAAGAGCATTTAATCAAGGATTAATCTGATCCTATAAGATGTAGGATAAGAGGATTAAATTAAGGATTAATCTGAACCTAAAAGAAGTATAAAAAGAGCATTTAATTAAGGATTAATCTGATCCTTTAAGATGTAGGATTAGAGGATTAGAATAAGGATTAACCTGATCCTAGAAGAAGTATTATAAGCGGATTCTTGAATTGTTCTAAATATTTTTTCCATATTGGGTCTTCCTTGCTCACCACAAGCTCGTTGTAACCAAAACTCTTGTATCTAAATTTTTTTTATAAATCAATGTTTTAAAATAAAAATTTAAAATAAATAAAAAAAAGAATGTTTGGAGTTTAGACAGTTAATAAAATTAATATAAACAGGTGTATTCATGATATTTAAATTTCACTATTATTATTATTTTCACTAATATCATTCAACCTATCATGTTTCCGCTACCCTCATAACACAGTTCAGCGGTTCTTTATCATTAAAAATTAACTTTTTATTAAAATTAATGACACCCTTTTTTTCGGAAAACTTCATTTGAAATCAACGCCCCCCCCCCCCTCCCCTCCAAAACAAATTCAAATATTTTTCATTATTTTAGTCTTTTATCAATGTTATTTGATTCCTTATCAATATTTCCTAGGACTTCTTAAGAAATTTAAAAGAAACCCAGACAAAAATTTGAGAATAATAATAAAATATATTCATAGATTCAAAGCTTTGTATAAATTCAGATCCTTCTCAGCTTACTACTTTAATTGGTTTGATACAGAATCAAAATATCCAGATTTATCCGGTTTTAAACATTTCTCTTTAATTGAAAACAAATTATATTATTCTTGAAACAAAATACCTTAACACAATAGAAACACATTAAAATTATATCTGTTCAATCACATGTCACTTTGTTTCCACTAATCTTAATAAATAATTAAAGAACAGCGAGTGAAGGACCAAAAATAAATCTGCTTTGCATTAAAAAATTATAAAAACAATTTTTTTAGAAAGAAATTTAAAAATCTTACTTGAATTGTAATGGTCGCTGCCTGAAAATCATTGAGCCACATATCGCCTTCCGTCCTCATTGAGCCGTTCTCCCCCCTCATTTAGTTTCATAAATTTAATTCCATTTTACAATAATAATCTGAAATCAAGTTGAAAGAAAATATCAATTTTTACAAAATTTTTATTTTCTCTGGTACTTTATCAATCTCTCTCTCCCCCAAGACACTGTCTGTATAGGTAGTGCTGAGTGGCCCTCTACTTATAGAATATAAGAGTGGCATGTATCATTCACAATGGTACCCTTCATTCCATGGCCAGATCAAGAATCAGATTTTTTAGCTTTTTCCAACCGAAAATTGATAATTTTCAATCAGGGTTTTTCTGTATAACAATTTTCAGAATTTCATGTTGATTTACCACAGTTCTTAGGATCCATTTAATTTTGATGCAAATCCAGATCCGGATCCTGAATCCGCACTGGAAAAAATGGATCCGGATCCAGGTCATTTCTTTAATATTTACTGAATTTTTTTAACAAAAAATAATTTTCAAAAATTTTTGTTTAATTTTTTTCGTTTATTTTTATCCTAAAACTTGATGAACCAATCAGAAATAAGAAATTTTTATTGTCTCTTTTTTTCAAAAGTTCAGATTTGGGGTTTAGGAGTAAAAAAGTTTTTTTTTTCAGTTTTTGGTTGATGTTTTACCCCTTGGATCCGGATCCGCGGATCCGCATATTTTTGTGGATCCGGATCCAGGAAGCCAAATTCTTGCGGATCCAACGGATCCGGATCCTAAGCACTGATTTCCAAGCTAAAAAAGAGTTAAGAGTTATTCAGATAAAGCTGACGAAAGGTTACCCCTCAAAGACGTAAATTCACCATGGGACTTTACTACCTTGATCAGATCGATAAAGTAAAACATATTGTCTATGTGGGCCAAATTGTTTAGTTCGCTTTCTGATATTCCTATATATCTTCCTGCAGTAGCAATGCACAAGTCACTTTTGCAGAGAAACCATAATTGAAAATAATTGATTTTAAAACGACCCCACAAAATTCCGCATGATTCACTTTTTAAAGAGGTTTTTAGAAAAGAATGGGTGTCCAGGGCGCCATCTAGTTTGCCAGGAAGTGAATCATACAAATTATTAGCTGTGTCGTTGAAGTAGATATTATTCTGCTTTGGAATATTTTGAACTAAAGTAATTGCAAGGAGTTATTGATCTCCCTTTAATATAAATCAATAAGACTATTCTGGACTAAAGTAATTGAAAGGAGTTATTGATCTCCCTCTAATATATCAATAAGATATTATGGACTAAAGTAATTGCAAGGAGTTATTTATCTCCCTTTAATATAAATCAATAAGACTATTCTGGACTAAAGTAATTGAAAGGAGTTATTGATCTCCCTCTAATATATCAATAAGATATTATGGACTAAAGTAATTGCAAGGAGTTATTTATCTCCCTCTAATATATCAATAAGACCAAGTATAAAAAAGAACAAAAAAAGAAAAAAAACTTTAAAGCAAAAAGAAAGAAAAAGAAAAATATTGTGCTAGTTTTGTGTTCTTGGTAGGGTACAGCGAAGCCATTTAGTAGCTGTACTTTGACTTAGCCTTGCCGTCGGGGCTAATTCTTTGCTTAAAGAACTTTAATAAAGTCAGTGGATAAAATCCAAAATTTATTTTCTAGTGAGCCAAAAAAAACAATAGAAATAATGGCCATAGCTGTTGGAGATACATTATGTTTTGTTTGCAAAGCACACTGCAAAAGTGGTACAATAAAATGCTCACTTTGAGACATTTAGTACCACAAAAAAATTGCTGAAATGGATGAAGGAGTCTTAAACCTTATCCTTGAGCTTGAGGGGAAAGGTGTTCCCCACTGCTGGGCATGCAAGCCATGTCACTTGGAATTTGCTATTCCTGCATGGTCACCCTGGCTAGTTGGTAACATAGAGATCTTAGAGAGAGTTCAGAAAAGAGCTGTTAACATGATAGTTGGACTAAGGAGCAAAACATATGAAGAAAAATTGACTAAACTTGGTCTGACAACCCTTGAGATCTGTCAGAAACACTATGATTTAGTGCAAACTTTTAAGATTCTTAACGGTTTCGACAGTCAACCCGTCTATTTGGTTTTGTACTGTAGATGACCAGCATACTAGATTTACCAGAAATACTTCCTACAACAAAAATCTGATCGCAACAAGATTTAAGACAGATATTAGATGGAATTTCTTTTCTGTCAGAGTGGTTTCCCTTTGGAATAATTTACCAATTGACGCCAAGGAGTCAAAGAATGTAACCAGTTTTAAGACTAAATTGAAGGAAATAACCATCTAAACTACTTTTCTGTGCTATTAGGAACTGTGTTACACAGCAACTGGATGAATAACTTATCAGAGAAGTCACACAGGATGAATAACTTATCGGAGAAGTCACAGTTTCCAGAGGACACCAAAGACGTTTGCACCATGGACCAAGAGGTCTCCTGCAAACCACCATAAAAGTAAGCTCAGACACATATAACAGAATTGGCGGAGGTATTCTTGTCTAATCAAGGGATTATCTCATTATTAAAACTCAGGTATCTCCAAATTTGTTTAATCAGTACTGTATCTTTGATGTTATTGGAGAAAAAAGGAATAAAATGTCAATTTATCTAGTTTACAGATCACCAAATTCTTTTGAAAACAATACTGAGCATCTTTGTAACTTGTTTAAATCTTCACCATAATAATTGGAGATTTCAACTTGTCAAATATTGACTGGGAATTGGGCACATCTGACAAAAAAGGAAGGAATCTTATACGAGCATCACAAGAAAACTTTTATACCCAACTAGTTGATTTTCCTTCTCACATTTATAGGGAACACTCTGGACTTAGCTTTTGTAAATTGTCCGGATTGTGTTATTTGTGTTAAAAGTCTTTGGAATGTAGGTAACAGTGATCATACATCTATCCTGACTGAAATGTTTTTTGAACCCATTAGTTCTGGTGGTGAAGACTTAATTAATGACTATAAAAATGCTGACAATGTTGGGTTACAACAGTTCTTTACTAATTTCTTGACGGAGGAATTTGAAGGTATAAATACAGAAGAAGCCTGGGATCTGTTCAAATCAATTCTTGAAATTGTATCAGACAAGTTTATACCAAAGAACAGGAGAAGTAAAGGTGGTAACCAATCATGGATGACAAAAAATATTAAGAGGCGCTGTAAAAAAAACCAAGATCTGTGGATTAAGTATTCTAAATCTAGAGAGGAATCAGATTTCAGAAACTTTAAAGAACTTGAAAAAAATTCAAAAAGGCATATGGAAATCTTGCAATTAACCTTTACAAAAAGTTATTTTACTACTATCTGAAAATTAAAACCAAAACCGAGGTTAGTAGGCCCCTTGAAATCTGGAAACAATACTATTACTGATAATGCTGGAATGGCATCAATGACTATTTTGGGTTCAGTGTTTACCAGGGAAGACACCATCAATGTACCAGATGTAGTGCCACTTTTCAGTGCTAGTTCTGTTGATAATATTCTATTTACAGCTAATGATGTGAAAGAGAAACTAAAACCTAGATCCTCTCCAGATCCAGATAACATCACAGCCAAAATTCTCCAGGATTTCAGTAACATTCTAGCTCCTTCATTAGCAATGATATACAATAAATTAATTTTGACAGGTGAAGTTCCTTACGACTGGAGATATGCAAATGTCATACCTATCTTTAAAAAGGGCTCTTAAAAATTACCTCAGAATTGTAAACCTGTCTCTTTAACCTCTATTCCATGTAAGATGATGGAATCCATTAATAAAGACAAGGTTATGTATCATTTTATTTGTTATCAGCTCATTAAGGATACCCAGCATGATCTTATGTCTAATAGTCATGCACCACTAATTTGTTGGAATTTTTGAAATTTGTAACCCAAGAGTTTGATAGTGGTCATCCACTAGATGTAATTTGTCTGGACTTCAGCAAGGCATTTGACAAAGTGACGAGGCTGAAACTAATAGAGAAGTTTAAGTCCCATGCTGTCATAGGTAAAACATTAACATGGATTCAGAACTGGCTTACAAACCATAAACAGAGAACTAAGGTAAATGGAGAATCCTCTGATTGGTGTGATGTTGAGTCAGGGGTCCCACAATGTACAGTCCTTGGCCCCTTGGATTCCTAGTATAAATTAATGACCTTGACACTGTATCTATCTAACTTAACATTATTTGGAAGTTTGCTGATGACACCAAACTAGCAAAAACAATTCTAAGGTCAGATGATGCTGCAGCACTGCAATCTTGTTTGGATAAACTTGTTGAGTGGGCTGACATGTGGGGCATGCAGTTAAATAGTAACAAGTGCATAGGTATGCATATTGGTCGTTCAACTCATTAAACACATACTAGATGAATGACCAGCCTTTATTAACTTGAGATCAAGAAAAAGACATTGGAATTATTATTATTATTATTTTTAACGGAAAAAAATAACGTTAAACCGAAACCTGGAACCTAGCTGACTGCGAGACGGATCTCGGATCTGGCGGATCTCAGAGCTGCACTTCTCAACGAAAAAATAACGTTAAACCAAAACCTGGAACCTAGCTGACTGCCAGACAGATCTCGGATCTGGCGGATCTCAGAGCTGCACTTCTCAACGAAAAAATAATGTCAAACCGAAACCTGGTAGATAGATGACTGCAAGAAGGATCTCGGATCTGGCGGATCTCAGAGCTGCACTTCTCAACGGAAAAAAAAACGTATGAACAGAACTGAAACGCCTCCGGAACTAGCAGAAAATGGCGACAAAATGCAACGCCGAGAAACCAAGATGACACAAGATAAGGGGACAACGAAGAGTTTGTCTCTCTCTCTTTCTGTCGACCATCCATGTTTATATAGATGAAACGTTATCTAGGAACCTCAATGATCCTAGTTATTACATTGCATAAAATATGCTGCCTCAATACTAAAGAGCTAACATAATTGCTTTTTGGCTTAAAAGATACTAACGATGAACCATGAATGTTCGTATTTAGTATATTTCTTAATTATTACGTTCCTTCGGACACCTTGCTAATGAAGCCTCAATATTATTAAAGACGAACCAGCAATGTTCGAATTTAGTACATTTCTTAATTATTATGTTCCTTCGTATACTTCTTAATTATTGTGTTCCTTCTTTCACCTTGCTTATGAAGCCTCGATATTAACGAATTAACATATGTTCGCTAAAAATGTAGCCTCAATATTAACGAGGAACAGTCAATGTTCCTTGTTATGAAGCTCACAATAATTTTCTTTAATGTAAAAATGGAAACTCGCTCCCGTGTATGTTTATGTGAAAGCATGCACACTGTTAATTGTAGAATTTTCCAATAAGAGATAACACACACTGTATTTTTAGTATCTCCCAGTCAAATTTCATAAAAGTATGCTATCCTTTAATATATAATGTAGTTTTTTCTCTTGAACTGCTGCTTTACCAATACTTGAATATAAATTTACCAGCAATCCAGACATGAAAAAACGAAAATAAATGTATCTGTTAAAATTAAATTTCGACCTTATCGATTTATAATTGTATGTACATGAAAATATCGTAAGAAAGTTTTGTGTTAAATCCATATTAACAATCTTGTAAACTATTATGATACGTAAATAAATATCTAGATTTTAATAAAAGGAATTATTAATCACACAACACTGAAACCATCAACTCAGTGTGCAAGTGCTGCATTGCTAACATAGTTCTTGGTTAAATCTCAAGAAATGTTCACTTCAGGGATAAGAAGTTTTTCCTCAACCTTTATAAACAACATGTTCAATGCCTCCTTGTATTTAGCACTCCTTTATGGGCTCCTTAGTCTGAATCTGATCAAGTAACCTTTGTAAAATTTAAAAAGAAGCAGTTAACATGGTTTCTGGGTAAACTTGTGCAACCTATGCAGATAAGTTAAAGAGTTAAATCTAGTCTTTAGAGGGTCAGCGTGTTTGGTTTAACATGATCCAGGTGATCAAAATCATGAACAGCCATTACAGGGTAAACCCTGAATCCTGGTCCTGAACAATATAAAATAGTACTGGGCTAAGGTTTTCAGTCAGCGAGTGATTTCGAAGTGGAATGATCTTCCTTCTAGAATTAAAGATTCAAGCTCTGTTATCAGTTTTAAACTCAGATATGATGAATTCCTCTTTCAAGCTTAACCAAAATTTGTATAATTTGAATGTTCTTAATGACGACAGTAACAGTTTGGTAATTTCCTAGAGAACGATTTTTGGACCTCCCCCCCCCTTTCAATCTCGTACATGAATCTCATACGTGACACATGGATATAATTGGTCATGTGGCTGCTGCGCCCAGCCCCCTAGCCTTTCCTAGCCGCAGCGCTCAGCCCAGAAATCGTCTTAACCAAACCTAACCTTTAAATAATAAGAAATAAAAATTTTGCTGAAAAATAAGTGGTCATGCACAAAATTGATGGGGGGGTACTGAAATCGTTCTGTAGGACAGACCAAACGGTTTTTATATGCATTAGATGGAATATGGCAAAAAAAACATAAATAATTTCAAAGAATGAAGCAAGAAGAAAAAGATAAAATATCAAAAAAATTTCAGGATTTAATTTATAAGCTAAAAAATGAGATACCTTTAAAAAAAACAGAGAACCCATCTTTTATATAATTCATACTTACATGCATTAAATCTGCCTTATTTTTACAATCAGAAGAATCACAAAAAAAACTTCTAATGCAGATTTATTATGATTGTTAACCATTGCACTGTAACTCCTTCTACACCCCCAAAAGGGGTCCTTGGAGTAGTCCAAAAACTAAAACTAAAATTTATGAACAACTAAAGCATAATTCAAACTTAATCAGAAGCTGGGTACCAGTAGCTTTGAATTTGGGGTTACTTTAAATAACGCTAACAGTCCCTTAGGCCGCATAATCTTACGGGGTCTATGAATAAGAACACGTATACATTATACTAATTATACTATTACTATTATCGATTCTGAGGAACAAGTACTTCTCTTGTCTAATGTCTTACAAGTGTTTGAAATTGAAAATGAAAATTGTCGATATAGGATTGGCTGGGGTTGGTTCCGGCGATGTGCTAACGGGGATATGAATAATGATAACAAAATTAGAAAACCTGTTTCCAGGCACAACAGTGAGGGAGTGCAACAACAGCATTTTGAATTATCATACACTCAAGGGAGGGAAGGCAACCTCCTTAGCACAGCTTCCGAACCTCATTTAACCTATTTGCGGCTGTGCGCGTCCCCATAGGGCTTCCGAACCTATATACCCCAATTGCAGTCTTCCGGGAATTATATTCCGTAACTGTCAATACTCAATGATGGGAATGATGTGTATTTTTCGACCTACGCAAATCCTCTGTTCTCAAGGAACTCAAGTTTAAGGTTGGAGAGAAGGCTCAAGGATGGAGAGAAGATGCAAGGATGAAGAGAAAACTCAAGGAGGGATCGAGAAGACTTAAGGTTCAGAGAAGATTCAAGGATTGAGAGAAGACTCAAGTATGGAGAGAAGACTTAAGGTTCAGAGAAGATTCAAGGATTCAGAGAATTTGACTCAGGTATGGAGAAAAGACTCAAGGTTCAGAGAAGACTCAAGGATTGAGAGAAGAGATGACTCAAGTAATGGAGAGAAGACACAAGGATGGAGAGTAGACCCAAGGATGAAGAGAAAACTCAAGGATGGAGAGAAGACTCAAGGTTTAGAGAAGACTCAAGGATGGAGAGAAGACTCAAGGTTCAGAGAAAACTCAACGATATGGAGAGAAGACTCAAGGTTCAGAGAAGACTCAAGGATGGAGAGAAGACTCCAGGTTCAGAGAAGACTCAAGGATTGAGAGAAGACTCAAGTATTGAGAGAAGACATTCAAGGATGGAGAGAAGGTTCAAGGATGAAGAGAAGACTATAGCATATTTAAGGATGGAGATAAGACTCAAGGTTGGAGAAAAGACTTAAGGTTGCAGAGAAGACTCATGTATGGAGAGTAGACTCAAAGATGGAAAGAAGACTCAAGAAGAAATTACTCAAGGTTGAAGATCGAAGACTCGAGAGGGGTGGAGAGAGGCTCAAGATTTATAAAGAGAAGACTCAAGGATAGAAGGGTGGCTCAAGGATGGAGAGAAGACTCAAGGATGGAGAGAAGACTGAAAGAGAAAATTAGGTCAAAGCAATAGAAATAGTCAGTTTTTATGCATTGTCATTGCTGGAAATAAAGCTCTAACCTAGCTATGTTTCCATCTTTTCTCCGCAGTAAGACAAATCCTCTACTTTATTTGCCGCGTTTAATTCCGGTTCAAGAACTGGTTCTGCTAAACCCAGGCACAAGTTTCCCCTCTCCTGCGAATGAGTAGATTGAGATAAATTTCACGTTATTTGGGTAGAAAGCGTCTATACAAATAAGATACAAAATCTATTTTTCATGTATTTTTTGTAATCAAATTAGTGACATTTTCAGAGGTGTCTTTTTCAGGAAGTTATCATTTGGATGTGTAATTTTAACACTGGAATATGAAGGAGCAAGAGTCGTTGAACCCTCGCTCAAACTTAACTCCTACCCTAGAGATATCAAACCATCGATTAAATCCAACTCCAACCCTCACCACTCTAACTCAATCCGACCATGATATCATTCGGACCTTTCTTAGTTCGGTTCCGTTGGGGTTTCCTTTATCTCCTGGCGCTGCACTTGCCGAATTAACGGGTTATGCACCTCTCTCCCCCGGCCTGGTGGGGCTCACCGAGCGATCATTCCATCCATCTCCTTCGCGGTTTGAGTCCTACAGCGATCTGCCGATCAGTTTTAGAAGTCGGAGTGTTAATTCGCCGCTTAGGATCGATTCGCCGTATAGATCACACACTGGCATTTCTTCACCCTTGAGAATATCAGAACAAGGTGAGATTTACTTGCATATGAAAAATTTTAAAAGTTCTTGCACAAAATTCTGTAAAACCCCCAACCCCTAATATCATTTTTCCTCGCACAAAATTGTGCTTTCCGACCTTTATCTGACAATTTCTCCTCCTTTCTTACTAGGTAGCGGTTTTGTTAGGCTGATTGCTTATATTCTTATTTCTTATTATTATATTATTCAATACCAAAATAAATCAACAATAGTATATCTTATCCGCAAAAAAATAGAGAGAAAAATTCTCTCATTATATCTTTGTATCTATTGCTGTAATCTTATATTAATCGCGCATTAATTTTTGATAAAATTTAATAGATAATCGGGTTTGTCCTAGAGAACGATAGCTGGGTACCAGTAGCTTTGAATTTGGGGTTACTTTAAATAACGCTAACAGTCCCTTAGGCCGCATAATCTTACGGGGTCTATGAATAAGAACACGTATACATTATACTNAGATTATAAATAATGTTGAACTGTTCCAGGGGCGTGAAGTGTGCCAGGAGGCATATATTTATCTAGAAAATGTTACAATTTATCGTTCTCTAGGACATTACCAGATAATTATAGTCGTTATTATAAAATATATGAAAATATTATACATGAATTATTTTTTTATTTATTTTAAAAAAAGCATAAATCAAAAGTGTCCTTAGTGGAAATTCATTATGCTGAATAAGCAATTGGTAGTAATGGTATTTACTTCTATAGTTTTCAGCTCAACACACACAATGTATAGTTTAGTTAGGCTGTTATACTCCTTTTTATTGGAAAATAAATGGTTATAAGAAAATAACCAAATCTCGACGTTAAAATATATTTGTTTAAAGATGTGCACTGATGATAATTTGTTTTTAGCTGGGACTCTGAAGAGATTCGAGCACATTCCATCATTTTCTCCGCATAGGCGTTCCCCGTCCCCTCCCCCCCGATCTCATCCCTCCCCTTATAGGATATTCCACTCTAATCACGTGTACGCTCCTATCCTACCTTCCCGAGCATTCGATTACACGACCCCCGCCCCCTCCCCCCCACAAACCAGGGAACACACCCCCGCTCTCTCCCCGCCCCACGCCGTAGATGAACCGCCGATCCAAGACTACTCATTGACCGGCCAGCTAAAAGACCAGATAAAGGTCAACTTTGTCCCAGAAATCAGAGTTAATATAGATTCTAGTCTTGACGATCGCACTGCAGTGAATTGTCGTGACGAAGGTTCGGCAATTCGAGTCCAAGTTGATCCTGCGGCTCCAGTCCACAATGATGAAGTACTAAGTACTAATTCTCGTCTTAAAGTTATTCTCAAAGAATCCAGTCATCTTATTAAAGGTATAAATTAAACAAACTTTTCAGTTTTTTGAAGGGACAGACTGGCTATGTAAGCTAGTTAAACTGAGTATGCAGTGTTGAGGACAAATTCTTTAGGATTCGTTTAGGACATATAAAATGTTTCCACGATGTATTATTACTGAGTTTGAGTCGACGTTCAAAATCATGAATTTGGGTGCGGCTAAATTTTCAGAATCCATTTTTTATATTACAAAATAACGACGACAAAAAATAAAGTAAAAATTATACATTAATTAGATGGTTAGGAACATATTTGTCATATTTTGTCAATAATTCATTATATTGAATTTCTTATTTTCTATGAATTTATTCGCAGATTTCTCAACCTGTTCCTAAACAACCAATTAGTTTACTGAAGAATTTTTTTACATTCTTTGTCGTCGTTATTTAATAATTTAAAAAAAAACAATTCTGTGAACGTATCCACCCAAAAGTACGATTTTGAACGTTGACTTTGCGCTTAAACTCAGGAGTTACAACTTTAAAAAGTTTTATAAATCTCAAATGAATCCTTTAGAATTTGTCCCCAACACTGCATACTCAGTTCAACTACCTTACATAGCCGGTCTGTCCCTTTTAAAATTAAAATGTTCTTGGAAATAAGATTATTTTATTTGGCTCAGAAACAAGATGCCTTGTGTAATCGAAATATTCCCAACAATTAATAACTATTATTAAATGTAAAGAAATTGACAATATTTTTTTCTTCATTTTTTTCAATTTTTTAAGAGTCTTGCACAAAAGATACAAATCTGAAACGAACTCGAAGACAAGATAAGAAGAGAAAAAAGATTAAGAAAACTTGCAAGTCTAAACCTATACTTAGAGAAGAGATCAGTTCTAACCCCAACCCGGAGAATGGTTCGCTTGAAACTTCTAGTTCTCAGGTAAAGTTTAAGAATAATAATAAGAATTTTCATTGCTTTTATGATTTGATGAAATAATTAAAAAAAGTTCCTTTGCTTCATTTTTATTATAAAAAAGTAATATTTTTATTATTAAAACTGTTATGTAATATCAAGTAGGAAGAGAAAATAATCTTAATATAAAAAACTGATTTTAACATCGGTTATACAAACTGTTAATGAATTTAAATCTTTGAATCATATGAAAGATGTAAGAAATATGTAAAGAAATAGTTAAAAAAAAAACATTATGTAGAAAGAAAAAGATGAGTAAACGAAATGAAAAATGAATAAAGGAATAAATGAAATAAATGAAATAAAAAATGAATTAAAGAATAAAGGTAATGAATAAATTAATAATAAAATAAATAAAATGAATAAATAAAACAAATAAATGAATTAATAAAACAAATAAATGAATTAATAAAACAAATAAATGAAGTGAAAAAATTTATAAAGGAGAAAATGAAACGAAGTATGATTAAGTTTAATGAATAAATAAAATAAATAAATGAAATGAATAAATGAATAAGGAAAATATTAAAATAAATGAATGAATGAAATAAATAAATGTATGAAAATGCAAAAATGGATAAATATATAAATGTAGGTTGAGACCAGATTAAAGAAAGGATGCGGATGTGAGCAGGACTGTTTCCAGTTTTTAATATCAGACAATGTTTATAATCATAGACTTAATATATCAAAACTTACAAAGGTTAGTGTTTAATATCAGACAATGTTTATGAACCTGATATATTTGTAGAGGGAGCACGACATGTACCTGATATATTTGTAGAGGGAGCACGACATGTACCTGATGGGTATGATGATGGCGAGCCTGGGAGATCCAAACCAAACCACCAAACTCAAGCATAGAAAGAGAAGAAGAAACAAATACATGTATCAGGTAACAATGAGAGAGGGGCGCTTACTTCTTCTTACTGATGGGCTTCTTTTTTTTTTTTTTACAGTGAAGGTTAATTATTTGACTTTTAAGAGGCTTCACAAAGATCTAAGATGTATAAAATATTTTAAAATATGCTCTGTAAGTTTGCTTATATTACATTATCCAAAACGTGTACTCCGGCCAGAGATATCAAATATATTGGTTAAGTCGTTCTATAAAAACGTTTTAAAAATAGCAAAAGAATAATAGCAAACTTGAAGAAAGTCTGATTTTAATTTGTGTAAAACATCTGAGATTACCTTTAGAGAACCTGGAAGGAAAAAAACTTTAAATGTGTCAAAACGGACTTCTAAATCGTTGCCCATCCCTACGCCTAACGGACTTCAAATTGTTGTCCATCCCTACGCCTAACAGACTTCAAATCGTTGCCGATCCCTACGCCTAACAGACTTCAAATTGTTGCCAATCCCTACGCCTAACAGACTTCAAATCGTTGCCAATCCCTACGCCTAACAGACTTCAATTTGTTGCCAATCCCTACGCCTAACAGACTTCAAATCGTTGTCCATCCCTACGCCTAACGGACTTCAAATCGTTGTCCATCCCTATGCCTAACAGACTTCAAATTGTTGCCAATCCCTACGCCTAACAGACTTCAAATCGTTGTCCATCCCTACGCCTAACGGACTTCAAATCGTTGTCCATCCCTATGCCTAACAGACTTCAAATTGTTGCCCATCCCTACGCCTAACAGACTTCAAATCGTTGTCCATCCCTACGCCTAACGGACTTCAAATCGTGTCCATCCCTACGCATAACAGACTTCAAATTGTTGCCAATCCCAACGCCTAACAGACTTCAAATTGTTGCCCATCCCTACGCCTAACGGACTTCTAATCGTTGCCCATCCCTACGTCTAGTGGACTTCAAATTGTTGCCCATCCCTATGCCTAACGGACTTCTAATCGTTGCCCATCCCTACGTCTAGTGGACTTCAAATTGTTGCCCATCCCTACGCCTAACAGACTTCAAATTGTTGCCCGTCCCTACGCCTACTTCCATCGATTGACAAGTAGTTTTATTTTATTAATTATTATCAAGGAGAGGGTACAATGCATTAGAGTCATGTGGTTAGTCAAGATAAAATATCAAAATAAACTGGAGTTGAGAACTTTTGAATTACAGAATGTGTTTAACTAATCTCTCATTGATCTAAACTAAGTTAATTCGACCTATGAGAAAAGAAAGAATGTAACTCATTCATTTAATTTGTAAGTATTCATCTTTGGGATTACTAGCATTTTTCAGGATTAAGATAACTCTTTCATATGTTAATCCGTTCAGAAAGCACTAGTCCGGAACTAGTCCGAGACGGATAGCTTTTGAATATATCTCCAAAATCAAGCACAGAAATAAATAAATTTGAGACGGGTCGCGGAACTTCCTACCGTAGATTCAAATACTGTAGCTTTGCAGTATAGTTGTCATCTATAGGACATTTACAAATCCTATATCATTGATTCAAGATACTTGGCTGAACCACTCTAGACCTGGGTTAAATTCAATAAATGAGAACTTGCTATAAATACGATTAATTGAGTTTTCACGCACTAAGCAACTATACGATTCAAATTGAAGGTCTCCTGTGCGGTTTTCTAGCCAAGATATTACCTTTCATTTCTTGCTTGTTAGAAACAATCGAGAAATTCACAGAAATAATCAATTTTTGAGCCAAAAACCGACGTTATTTTCCACATTTTTGATCAGATTATGGTGTCAAATCGAGAATTGTATCTTTGCATGAAGGGTCACTTACAGTTCCTTTTAGGTAGTGCTCAGGATCCGGATCCAAGGAGTAAAATATCAACCAAAAACTGCAAAAAAAACTTTTTTACTCCAAAACCCCAAATATGAACTCTTGTAAAAAGAGAGATTATAAACATTTCCTCATTTCTGAATGGTTCATCAAGTTTTAGGATAAAAATGAGCGAAATTTTTTAAAAAAAAATTTGAAAATTATTTTTTGTCAAAAAAATTCAGTAGATCTTAAAAGATGACCTGGATCCGGATCCGGATCCAGGATCCAGAATCCTGGATCCTAAGCACTGCTTTAATGTTTAATAAAAAACTATCTAAAAAAAAAGATTATAAATAATGTTGAACTGTTCCAGGGGCGTGAAGTGTGCCAGGAGGCATATATTTATCTAGAAAATGTTACAATTTATCAACTAAATAGATTATAAATAATGTTGAACTGTTCCAGGGGCGTGAAGTGTGCCAGGAGGCATATATTTATCTAGAAAATGTTACAATTTATCAACTAAATAGATTATAAATAATGTTGAACTGTTCCAGGGGCGTGAAGTGTGCCAGGAGGCATATATTTATCTAGAAAATGTTACAATTTATCAACTAAATAGATTATAAATAATGTTGAACTGTTCCAGGGGCGTGAAGTGTGCCAGGAGGCATATATTTATCTAGAAAATGTTACAATTTATCAACTAAATAGATTATAAATAATGTTGAACTGTTCCAGGGGCGTGAAGTGTGCCAGGAGGCATATATTTATCTAGAAAATGTTACAATTTATCAACTAAATAGATTATAAATAATGTTGAACTGTTCCAGGGGCGTGAAGTGTGCCAGGAGGCATATATTTATCTAGAAAATGTTACAATTTATCAACTAAATAGATTATAAATAATGTTGAACTGTTCCAGGGGCGTGAAGTGTGCCAGGAGGCATATATTTATCTAGAAAATGTTACAATTTATCAACTAAAACTCATCAGGTAGGAAATGATATTATTATTTGTACGAATATATGAATAATTATAAAAACTTTATAGGGGAGGTGGCTGACTTTTTTTAAAGTTAAAGTACACTTTATTTGATAATCCCCCACAAAAAAAATTCATTCATTTTCCGTGAACTAAGTGTTAACAAATTTAGCAGTAAAAAATCTGAAAAGTGCGTATGATTTTCAAGAAAGTGGGGTTATCCGCTGAGGCTGAGGTTTCAGAGACTACCTTACCTGAAGTCTCAGCCATTGTGGATACCCTGTAGCATATTTAAAATCTTTTGCGTACCCTTAGCAATTTATTTCAAAGGAGTGAAGGTTGATCGCAATTATAGAGAATGGGATAGTTCCTAGAATATTAATGTTAAGGAAACATGTGCTAGAGAATGGGATAGTTCCTAGAATATTAATGTTTAGGAAGCATGTGCTAGAGAATGGGATAGTTCCTAGAATATTAATGTTTAGGAAACATGTCCTAGAGAATGGGATAGTTCCTAGATGCCGAAAACCTTTGAAAAATAAACCTGTAAATGCTTTCCCGGAGAATCATCTGAAAGAGGTAAAAAACTATAAAGAATAAACCATTTTATTTTCAGAGTTCATGTTTCCTTTATTTTTAAATTAAAGGGACTGTAAGTGTAATTTCAAGTGACTCTATGTGCAAAGATGTCTACGCCCGATTAAACGAATCCTTCAAAGCTTCAAGTATGGTTAATGTTTGTATCGTATCATAGGAAATTGATTATTTTTAATTTTGGTTTCTTTTCAAAAGCGCATTTATGCTGCAGGAAGGCATATAAAAATTATCAGATTTGTACATTTTTCAATCTAGAAAAACATTATTTCTTCCACATTTTTAATCAGATAAACATTTCAAAGGGTCGTTGTAAATCGGACATTGCCATCTTTACATGGAGGGTCGCTTGAAATTACGCTTACAGTCCCTTTAAGCAGTGCTTAGGATCCAATTAATGTTAATGCGGATCCGGATCCTGGATCCGCACTGGAGAAAAATGGATCCGGATCCGGATCCCCAGATCCAGGTTATTTCTTTAAAATTTATTGAATTATTTTCAAATTTTCAAATTTTTGTCTTATTTTTTTCGCTTATTTTTATGCTAAAACTTGATGAACTATTCAGAAATCATGAAACTTTTATTATCTCTCTTGTTTCAATATTTCAGATTTGGGTTTAAGAGTAAAATTTTAATTTGCTGCAGTTTTTGGTTGATATTTTGCCCCTTGGATCCGGATCCGTGGATCCACATATTTTTGCAGATCCGGATCCAGGAAGCCAAAATCTTGCGGATCCAACGGATCCGGATCCTAAGCACTGCCTGCCTTAAAGCATCCGTTTTGTTTTGTTCTTCACAACTTTATTTGATCTCCCTTTGTTATTTCTTGCAACTTTTAACTCGAGAGATACGCGCTTAATCCTCAATTTTAGTTATTCCATGAATTCCAATTAAGGGATATCTGAAAGATTCACGCTTATTCCTCAATTTTAGTTATTCCATGAATTCCAACTAAGGGATATCTGAGAGATACGCGCTCAATCCTCAATTTTAGTTATGCCATGAATTCCAACTAAGGGATATCTGAAAGATTCACGCTTAATTCTCAATTTTAGTTATTCCATGAATTCCAACTAAGGGATATCTGAGAGATACGCGCTCAATCCTCAATTTTAGTTATGCCATGAATTCCAACTAAGGGATATCTGAAAGATTCACGCTTAATTCTCAATTTTAGTTATTCCATGAATTCAGGGATATCTGAGAGATACGCGCTTAATCCTCAATTTTAGTTATTCCATGAATGAGGGATATCTGAGTGGAGTTATTTTTCTCTTGAGACAACAAATGATACGAATAACTTCTTAATCCGGGAATTAGCACTCCTGAACACTATACAGTTTTACAGTTTTAACCTCAGTCCATGATGCAGGAAAGAAGGTGTTATTGGATCATTTTAAAAAAAAATTTACATTTTTTTCAGGCGCACATTTATCTTCAAGAGTTTTTGGCGAGTGAAAACAGTGGTAGGAAGAAGGGACGTTGTGATCTTACATTTATAAATCTACATTATAAATACAGGTACTTTCATCTTAAATTTGTTTATCTTCATCATAAATACAGGTACTTTCATCTTACATTTATTAATCTTCATTATAAATATAGGTACTTTCATCTTACATTTATTAATCTTCATCATAAATACAGGTACTTTCATCTTACATTTATTAATCTTCATCATAAATACAGGTACTTTCTCTTACATTTACTAATTTTCATCATAGATATTTAAGGGTTGGTGTATCTTACATTTATTATTTTTGAGCATACATTATAAATACCGGTTTTTGTATCTTACATTTATAGATATACATTATAAATACAGGTTTGTGCATCATAAATTTATAAATTTACATTATAAATACCGGTTTATGTATCTTACATTTATAATATACATTATAAATACAAGTTTGTTTATCATACATTTATAGATATACATTATAAATACAGGTTTGTGTATCTTACATTTAGAAATATACATTATAATTACAGGTACTTTCTTCTTAAATTTATTAATCTTCATTATAAATACAGGTTCGTCTATCTTACATTCATAAATCTACATTATAAATACAGGGTCGTGTATCTTACATTTAAGAATATATTTCATGTATTTAGGTATAGGTATCTTACATTTTAAATATACATTAGAAATACACGTTCGTGTATCTTACATTTTTAAATAATACATTCATTCATAAACATTCCCTTGGGACATGTGAAACCCCACAAAATAAATTGGGCCCGATCGGTTCAGCCGTTTTGACGTTTATTGCCTATACAAACAAACAGACAAACAACGTATATATTTAGATAAATTCAGGTTCGTCTATCTTACATTTATAAATCTACATTATAATTACAGGATCGTATATGTTACATTTATAAATACTAGGCTATTTGGACGCGACATCCTCCATTTCCATTGTGAACACGTTCTCTTTGTGTACATTGTAAAAAAAAAAAAAAAAACAAATTTTGCGTATTTTAAAAAAAAAATTTTGTATGATAGAATTTTAATGTAGTCAAATTTTTGTAAATTCGATCATCCATAGACCTCCCCTTGGGTTTGGGCCCGATCGGTTCAGCCGTCTTGACGTTTATCGGACACAAACGGACAGACAGACCTTACCTTTATAATTATAACTTATAAATACAGATTCGTGTATCTTGCATTTATTAATCTACACTATAAATACATGTACTTTTATCTCACATACATCTTACATACATTATAAATACAGGTTTGTGTAACTTACATTTATATATTTACATACAGGTACTTAAAATTATAGGTATACTTTACAAATACAGATACTTAACATTCCATTATAAATCTACATTTTAAAAAGATATCTCAGATTACGAAAATTATGGAAAGAACGTCTTCAATCGTTCAATAAAGTCACTTTTAGTTCTCTTGTTAAATATTATATTTTAGGGATCATTTCTCTGGGGAAGAAACCAAGATAATGGCGTACTCTACCTTCAGAAAATTCGTCAATAATCGGTTTCCTCTCATCAACTTCAAAAATGAAACCCTGGAAAATAAGCCTAAAAAAGAAACCCTGCTCTACGGTAAAAATGAAACCCTGGTAGAAGCCAAACAAAAAAAGGAAACTCTGTCAGGAATTTCGTCATCTCCGAATATATCCGCAAAATCGGACCAACAAATTTTAAGGTAGTAGTAATAAGGCTTTTCAGTATTTTTCTTGATATCAATTTTATTATTTCGTTCACCTTTCCATACTTCTCTTTCACAAATCTTTTCTTTTCTTTTCTTTTAGTTTTGTCTTTAAAAAAGAATTTTTTTTTTCACATCTTTTTCAGTACGTTATATTTTTCTACCTTTACGTTTTCATTTTATTTATCTTTTTTTCCATTTCTTTTTTATATACGCCTAGCAATCTTTCCTTTTTTATTTTTTTTATTGTCTTTTTATCTCTCTTTTGTCTTGTTTTCTCTCATATTCTGATTTTATTTTTTTCTCACTTTTCCCCTTTCTCTGTTTATAACTTTTTAATCGTCATTTTGTAAATCAATTATACATTTATTTAGGATATCGAACACTGTTTTCTAATTAGGCTTTAATCTTTTATAGCCATTTTTTTGTTCCTAGGTTTCCTACTGGTTATTTTTTTAATATTATTTTTAGATCGGAGAAAATTGGAGATGGTTGAGAACCAGTGTAGTGTATATCAGTGAAGATGATGTTCAAGATAAGTCTTTTAAAATAGAGATAATTTTCTTGGAAATGCTGAATGTTACTAATGCTGACTTAATTGATGACTGTTGGTCCGAAAACGACGGATGTAAGCGGAAACTGTGGAAAAGCGGAAACGACCGGAAAGTTTGAGAACTGGAGTCTAGAAGCAGGCAATACGGTAACATGCAGAAAAAAGCAGGAGATCTGAAAGAAAAAGTTCGGAAATTGTTTAAATTTAAAGAATGGAAACTAAAATAGTAGGAGAGCCGATAGAAAAATAAGCCTAGCAAAACCTGAATGACGGAAACTAGCGGAAACTAGATAGTGACATCTAATTTAAACTGACGGAAACTAGCGGAAACTTACTAGTGGTATCTAATTTAATCTGACGGAAAATAGCGGAAACTAACTAGTGGTATCTAATTTAAACTGACGAAACTAGCGGAAACTAGATAGTGGTATCTAATTTAAACTGACGGAAACCATGAAAATGTTTTTAAAAGGGAGAAAACAGAAAGAAAATGTGCGAAAAAGCTTAAAACTGACGCAATATTGATTGTTAACAACTGTCCATAGTTTTCTTGTCTGTGTTTTATATAGCCTTGAACCATATTGATTCAAACGTAATCCCTTCTTTGCGTGCCTTGTCAGGCTTCCGTAATATCTTCTAATTAGATTGTTCAACAAATATGTACAGTGTACAGCGTTACACCGTACAGTGTACAGTGTTACAACGTACAGTGTACACTGTACATTATTTTGTGTTGTAGAGTTTAATTCGTGTACTTAATTGTTTTTTTAACGATAGAAGGATATTTTGCAATCTTTAGAAAAGCTTTTGCTGCGCAGTTTTTATCTAGATGCTGATTCAAATTTTGCTAAAACAACGATGAATATATTTATGCAATGTTGCAGATAATTTGCACGCACAATGGAGGATGATCATTGTAATATAAGTCTGGCGAAGCTTAAGAGCAGAGGTCTGACTCCGCTCTACCCCAGTAATATGAATCCCGTCAAAGAGAACCCGTCCGACTTCCTGATCTGCGGAGGTTAGTTTCCCATTTTTTTTAACATTGTGCTTTTTTATATTATCGTCGTTTCCGGTATTTCTTCGCCTTTTTCCTCGGAGCTAGTTAAGTTTTTTAAAAAATTTTTTAGTATTTCGCTGGTATGTTTTTTATTTTGTGCCATTGTTAGTATTTCAAGGAGTATGAAATAGAAGGGAGATAAAACTGACGCGGCCCGCCTTACATATGATTATGCATGCTTTGTTGGCGGTACTCCATTTGTATGAGAAATATTCAGAATATGTTATAACAGACAACATTTTTTTATACAGATGGAGTACCGTCTGCAAAGCATGTATAATCATATGGTAGGGCGGGCCGCGTCATTTATATCTCCCTTCTATTCCATACTCCTTGTAGTATTTCGACGCCTTACATTTTTTCTTTCGTTTTCGTCGCCTTCGTCAAGTTCACTTTAATATTAATAGAATTTCTTCGCCGTTTATACTCATTTTCTGTTTCGATACTTATGTATTTTGATTTCCATAAATTCATTAAAAAAAAGTATTTAAAAATTGTTGTCTAAAGGCGGTATTATGTTCTACGGCTTATTTACAGTATCTAAAATATTTTGAACGCAGTAGATTATAAAGATTATGATTTACAACATTATGGTTTACAGTTACAAAATAAAAACACTTACTTTTGTAAGTACTTAAAATGCAACTAATTATTTTTGAATTACTAGGCTTTTAGGGCGCTTCTCGCCCATCTTCTATTTAAATTGTGAACATGTTCTTTTTGTTTACATTTTATAAAAGGAAGAAACAAATTTTGCGGATTTTTAAAAAAAAATTCGCGGATTTTCAAGAATTTAAACTTTTTACAAAATTAAAACCTTTAAAACACATTTTTTTAAATTTTTATCATTTATAAACCTTCCCTCTGGTCACGTAATGTCCCACAAAAAATTTGGGCCCGATCGGTTCAGCCATTTTGACGTTATTGGGATACAAACAAACAGACACACAGACAGACAAGCTAAATTTATATATAGATAGAAATTGCTTGTCTTAAGATTTTGTACTAGGATTATTTAAACCGTGTCTTTAAATTGCTGAATAATCACGAAAACTGGGATATTTTTATTCAGATTAAAGGAGTGTTTCAAAAAATAAAAATTTTTACACTTTTAAACCCGGAAAAAAATCTTTGAAGATGGACAAATATAATAAAAGTTTGAAGCAAATAAAATACTTATTAAAGTTTTCGATTTTAAATTTTGCTTTATTTTTCGGTTTATATTTTCATAGCGAATGGACAAAAATTTTGGCGAAGTTGAAACAATTTTCTGGAATCAATTCTAAAAAGCATAAAAGAATTCTTTTAGGAATTAAGACAATTCATGACACATTACTGTGTGTACTCGGTAATCCTATAGGAACCTAAGTCCCGGAATATGGTATAACTGTTTACGATATGTATTTTGTACTTGTACTCCTTAAGGTTTACATGTCAGAAGATGACATATTTACGTACTTTTTGTACTGTGAACTGTATGTACGCTGTTTAGTGTGTTTTATATACTCGTTTAGGAATTATACATGTCCCCAGTAGATTGTATAGCTATATTATGTACTGTGTACTCTTTATGTTGTGTACTCTGTGTACTTCGTTTTTTACGGACTATGTTCTTTATGTACTATTAAACTATGTACTTTATTTACTTTGTGTTATGTACTAAACTAAATATGTGCCAGAAGAAGAACTATAACCGCGTATTTATGTACAGTACTTCATGTACTTTGTAAAGTGTGTCCTATGTTTGCTATGTAGTCCTGTATTGACTTCATATGGCCTAGAATATGGTATAGCCTTGTACTTTATTAACTGTATACTGTGTGTACTCTATGTACTCTGTACTCCAATAGGAACTACATATGTCCCAGAAGATGGTATAACTGGGGCTCAGCTGATGTCTGGTGGGGATGGGTTGACCTACAATGACTTCATTATTCTACCCGGATATATTGATTTCCTGCCGGGGGAGTGTGATCTTACATCAGCTTTCACTAAGGTAAAAACAGTTTCCTGCCCTGAACAAGGATTTCCTGTCTTTCAAATGATTGCATGTCCTTTAATTGTTAAACTGATCTAGAATTGATTTCATGTCTTAAAATTGGTTTCGGGTACTAAAATAGATTTCCTGTCCTAATATTGACTCACTAATTTTAAATTGATAAACTGCCAACACTTGATTTTCTGTCCTAAAATTTATTCACTATCCAAAAATTGATTCACTGTCCTAAAATTGATTTACTGTCACAGAACTGATTTACTGTCCTAGAATTGATTTACTGCCCTAGAATTGATTTACTGCCCTAGAATTGATTTATTGTCACAGAACTGATTTACTGTCTTAGAATTGATTTACTGTCCTAGAATCAATTTAATGTCTTAAATTGATTTACTGTCTTAGAATTGATTTAATGTCCTAGAACTGATTTACTGTCCTTGAATCGATTCACTGTCCAAGAACTGATTTACTGTCCTAAAATTAATTTACTGTCCTAGAATTGATTTACTGTCACAGAACTGATTTACTGTCCTAGAACTTATGTACTGTCCTAGATTCGATTTACTCTCCTAGAATCGATTTACTGTCCTTGAATCGATTTACTGTCCGAGAACTGATTTACTGACCTAAAATTGTTTACTGTCCTAGAATTGATTTACTGTCCTAGAATTGATTTACTGACCTGGAATTAATTTACTGTCTTAGAATTGATTTACTGTCCTAGAATCGATTTAATGTCTTAAATTGATTTACTGTCTTAGAATTGATTTACTGTCCTAGAATTGATTTACTGTTATAGAATTGATTTGCTGTCCTAGAATTGATTTACTGTTATCCTAGAATTGATTTACTGTCCTAGAATTGATTTACTGTTATAGAATTGATTTACTGTCCTAGAATTGATTTACTGTTATAGAATTGATTTGCTGTCCTAGAATTGATTTACTGTTATAGAATTGATTTACTGTCCTAGAATTGATTTACTGTTATAGAATTGATTTACTTTCCTAGAATTGATTTACTGTCCTAGAATTGATTTACTGTTATAGAATTGATTTACTGTCCTAGAATAGATTTCTTGTTATAGAATTGATTTACTGTTAAAGAATTGATTTACTGTCCTAGAATTGATTTACTGTTATAGAATTAATTTACTGTCCTAGAATTGATTTCCTGTTATAGAATTGATTTACTGTTATAGAATTGATTTACTGTCCTAGAATTGATTTACTGTCCTAGAATTGATTTACTGTTATAGAATTGATTTACTTTCCTAAAATTGATTTACTGTCCTAGAATTGATTTCCTGTTATAGAATTGAATTACTGTCCTAGAATTGATTTACTGTCCTAGAATTGATTTACTGTTATAGAATTGATTTACTTTCCTAGAATTGATTTACTGTCCTAGAATTGATTTACTGTCCTAGAATTTATTTACAGTCCTAGATTTCCCTTTATTTGAAAGAGATTTTTAAATCCTGTGAAAATTATTTTGTAATAATTATTCGTTATAGAAAATCACGATTCGGTCCCCTCTAGTTTCCTCTCCCATGGACACCGTTACAGAGGCAAGCATGGCGATTGCAATGGCGTTGGGCGGCGGTATTGGGGTTATTCATCATAATTGCACCCCAGAATACCAGGTACCCTTTTATTTAAGGACTTATATCAAGAAACCATGAAACTCAGGGGCGTAGTCGGGAATTAGTCCAGTGGGGGCTTAAATTTTTTTTCTTCTGGGGGATGGGCTCAGCACCCGTTAGGTCCTGAAAACTTCCTAAAATCCATAGATTTCACTGGTCCAGGGGGGGGGTCTAAGCCCCCATAGCCCCTCGTGACTACGCCTCTGAAATGAAACGACTTTTTTTAAAGTCAGCAAAAATAGCAAACTGTAACTTTAAGCTTATGGAATTCGTTTAGTTTAACTAAAACCTGTTCTAGGCCCACCAGGTTCAGAAGGTGAAGAAGTATCAGCATGGTTTTGTTCTGGATCCTATAACTCTCAGTCCAGAACATACGGTGAGCAATATTTTATTATCTGTCCCCTTTTTTCCACTTTCCTATCTTTTCTTTCCTTTCCCATTTCTTTTTTTTCTTTTTCCATATTCTTTATTATTCATTTTCTACGTCTTTATTCTTTTCAACGCTTTTTCGGTTTACTTTTAACTCATTGTGCATCTTTTCATTTTTCTTCCTTCCTTTGACTTTCTTCTTTTCCTTGTTTTCTCTTTAACACCTTCCTTTCTTCCTTCCTTTGACTTTTTTCTTTTCCTTGTTTTCTCTTTATAACACCTTCCTTTCTTCCTTTGACTTTTTTCTGTTCCTTGTTTTCTCTTTATAACACCTTCCTTTCTTTCTCCCTTTGACTTTTTTCTTTTCCTTGTTTTGTCTTATTAACACTTTCCTTTCTTCCTTCCTTTGACTTTTTTCTTTTCCTTGTTTTGTCTTATTAACACTTTCCTTCCTTCCTTTGACTTTTTTCATTTCCTTGTTTTGTCTTATTAACACTTTCCTCCCTTCCTTTGACTTTTTTCTTTTCCTTGTTTTGTCTTATTAACACTTTCCTTCCTTCCTTTTACTTTTTTCTTTTCCTTGTTTTGTCTTATTAACACTTTCCTTCCTTCCTTCCTTTTACTTTTTTCTTTTCCTTTTTTTGTCTTATTAACACCTTCCTTCCTTCCTTTGACTTTCTTCTTTTCCTTGTTTTCTCTTTATAACACCTTCCTTCCTCCCTTGACTTCTTTCTTTTCCTTGTTTTGTCTTACTAACCCCTTCCTTCCTTTCTTTGACTTTTTTCTTTTCCTTGTTTTCTATTTATAACACCTTCCTTCCTTCTTTCTTTGACTTTTTTCTTTTCCTCGTTTTCTATTTAAAACACCTTCCTTCCTTCCTTTTTTTAACTTTCTTTTCCTTGTTTTCTATTTATAACACCTTTCTTCCTTCCTTTCTTTGACTTTTTTCTTTTCCTTGTTTTCTCTTTATAACACCTTCCTTCCTTCCTTCCTTTGACTTATTTCTTTTCCTTGTTTTCTCTTTATAACACCTTCCTTCCTTCCTTTCTTTAACTTTTCTTTTTATTGTTTTCTCTTTATAACACCTCCTTCCTTCCTTTGACTTTTTTCTGTTCCATGTTTTCTCTTTATAACACCTTCCTTCCTTTCTTCGGTAATTTTCTTCAACATTAATTCTTCTTGCTCAAAGTTGCTTCATCCTACTTTCCCTTTTCAATTTGTTTTGTTTTTTCAAGCATTTTTTCTGCAGTTTTAGTTAGTCCAACAATATAATTTTTTGAACAAATTATCAGGTGTCGAGGGGTTATGGATACAG
This sequence comes from Eurytemora carolleeae, assembly GCF_000591075.1. Classification (NCBI taxonomy): domain Eukaryota; kingdom Metazoa; phylum Arthropoda; class Copepoda; order Calanoida; family Temoridae; genus Eurytemora; species Eurytemora carolleeae. The sequence goes on from NW_019396043.1 coordinate 406,779, forward strand.
GAAAGGAATTGATAACTCGCATACTCTAATGAGATCTTAAACATTTGATATTTAATTTGACCAATCAAAATTTGAAGGGGAAAAAAGAAGAATTACAATTTCAGGTTGCAATAATTTAGGGATGAGAAATTAGAGTTGTGTGCAGTCCCTTCATACAGAGTGTCCCAAAAAACATGGGAATTCAGGGACGAATTTGATATAGTCTTTTTTATGAATAAGCAATGTAATACCTGATTTCAAAAGCCATAATATTATCATGTCTGCTAGAGTTTATTTTATGGAAAGGGGTAAAGATGTGTCTATAATGTCTCCGCAAGATGTATAGTGAAGACGGGCAAGTTTACTCTGTTTGTATACTGTAATTTTCTTGTTTTACTAAGTACAACCGTATGCAGTCAAAACATATACAAACAAAATGTGAACATAGCAGACGAAACTCTAACAGATTACAGCTTCCGTAGTAGGTATCACTATACTGAATCAAAGAATTATTTTAAAAGACGATATCTAATTCGTCACTGAATTCCCATGTTTATTGGGACACCTTGTACTGTTTTTTTTACGAAAGATGACACAACTGCTGAATCTAAACTGGTTGGAAAAGGGTGAATGCAGAGCGAGATATCATTTACTGAACAGAAGACATAAACTTCTACAGCACTCTTGAGCTTGAACCAATAGCTAAACTTAGTTCAATCTAATCCACATTTTATTTTCCAACTGTTGATCCAGGTTGGAGATGTTGTGAACGTGAAGAGAAGTCATGGATTTACTGGTATACCTGTCACAGAGTCAGGACGGATGGGATCGGTCCTGGTCGGTATAGTCACCAGCAGGCATATATTCAAGATATTCTAATATGTATATATAGTGAGAAGGGGGGGGGGGTGGTATAGTCACCAGCAGACATATATTCAAGATATTATAATATGTATATTTATAGTGAGAAGGAGAAAGGTGGGGGGTCGGTATAGTCACCAGCAGACATATATTCATTCTAATTTTAAACTTTTGGGAGATTGACTTTTCCGCAGTACGTACAGGTTGTCCCACGAAACATGACAGTTGGTGAACAGTTTTGCATGTCTTCTTCCATATACGGTATAGATATTAAAGACTTTTTGCAGTTTATTTGGTTTTAGAAAACTTTAGTGCTATGGAATATTTATTATTGTTCTCTGTGGTAACGAAACAATTTGACATATTATGGAAGAAGGCATTTTAAACTATTCACCATTTCGTGGGACACCCTGTATTTCAAGAGTTTTTCATCCCCCCTTCCCCCACACCCATACGAGACGAAGTCTTGAATATAATTTGATCCAGGGACATTGATTTTATTATCGAGAAAGGAGAAGAGGCCCAGAAAACTAAACTCGGGTAGGTTTAAGATTTTTATTATTTAAACTCTCGCAAAATATGTGTTCAAAAGAATGAATATTTTGTATCCGACAGTTTTTATTAACGCTTACTCAAATTTTACATTTTAATGATGAAATGAACATATCACTTTTTCATTCAAAATCCGTCAAGATTTAAACAATTTAGGCAGTGTCAAAAAATATAATGGCAAACAAAGTAAAAAGGGATGAAACTAGTACAGAGGTACCCACAAAACATGAGAGTTTAAGATATGAGTAAACAGAGTTTATTCAGTTCCGTACGTTCAAAATTCCTAATAGCTTTAGAAGTTCACTTTTACTCATTTAAGACAAGACCATAACTAGACTTCAAATTGATGTATTGGAAGAGAATTAGGTTCATCGTGGGTAATCCTGTCCATAAAATGGTCCAGCTTTTTTTTTAAATTTCCTCCCCCCCCACCTCTAACACTGTCTTGTATGGCTAAGTAAACATGCTTTGAAGTATTGACACTAATCCTTATTATTTTTATTATTAGGATTCGTGTCTTTATAATGCTAATAATAGATTTTTTTATTACAATATTTGATAAATAATCTTTTTTATATCAAGCAGAAAGACAGGGATTTACTTTTTTCAATAATTTTCCTTAATCTCCGTAAATAACTACAATGAAAGGGATACCCACAAAGGATGAGTCTGTACATTAAATGTCGTCTCCTGCCCTGTAAATAATCTTCAAATAATTAATTGAAAAATTTGGCAATGAAATAAAAAAATACCCTATAGTTCTGAAAATATTAAATTCCTAAAATTTACAATCGAGTTGTAAATGCGGGGAAAAAATAAAGGAAGAAAGGAAAAAATGTTTTATGAAAATTATTTGATTCTGTTTGTTTTTCAGTGAGATAATGACCGGCAAGAAGGACCTGGTGACTGCAACGGCCGGCATAACCCTACGCGAGGCAAACAGGATTCTAGAAACCTCTAAGAAGGGAAAACTTCCCATTGTCAACGATGACGGTAGGTTTTTGTTAAGTGTCGTTTTCTTTCTCTAAAAAGTAATTCTGGCAATTTCCTTCCTTAACTTTGCTTTGCCTGCAATTTTAAATATGGAGTGTTACTTGAAATTAATTTAACTGTTGATTTAGCGGTCCCTTCAGAAAATGTTATTTAATTAACCTAAGAAACTGGACATTTATCACACAATAATTTTCTATTATCCTTACACCATTGAAACCTGATGTCGTAGACCTTTGATAATTCTAAATATGAATCCTTTTAGATCAAATAAACGAAAGGTTGAAACATCTACACCACCATGGTTGCAAAAAATAAAGGGATGTGAAAATTAGAGTTTGTGGCAATTTAGAAATGAAAATTGGGTGTCCCGCATAAAATTGAATCGTTTTTAGCTCTAAATACCGATTCTAGAATCGTTTGTAGCTCTAAATATCTAGAATCGTTTGTAGCTCTAAATAGCGATTTTAGAATCGTTTGTAGCTCTAAATAGCTATTTTTGAGACAAAACAAATTAAAAGGAATAAATCATCCTAAAGAATTGTATGGAGAAATTACTAGGTTTTTTGATTATTATGTTCGTATTTTGGTGTTTTAAGCTTAGAGATAATCCAATATGAAAAAGATAAGGTGATGTATATTTAGGAGAATTGGTTGCTCTGATTGCTAGAACAGATTTATATAGATATATATTTAGGAGAATTGGTTGCTCTGATTGCTAGAACAGATTTATATAGATATATATTTAGGAGAATTGGTTGCTCTGATTGCAAGAACAGATTTATATAGATATATATTTAGGAGAATTGGTTGCTCTGATTGCAAGAACAGATTTGAAGAAATCCCGTGAATTCCCCCACGCCAGCAAAGATGAGAATAATCAGCTGCTCTGCGCTGCAGCAATTTCTACTAGGTAAGTTTTACAATTCACGATTTTGTATTTTTATTTACAAAATTTTCGACAACTTCAGCCATCACCGGCACCCCTCTATTACAAATTAATTTTACTCGAGCAGTCTAACGCACTATTAACCACAAATACGCCAACTTGCCAACAATAATCTCTATTAGATGACCGGAACCCACTACTCCCCCCCCTTCAGTCTAGGCGCAGTAGTTCTGACCCCTTCTTACACACAATTGACGGCCATATTGTGGACGGTTAGTGGATTAACTGTCAAACCATCATCGATTTAAGAAGGGGAACATTCCAGAAGCTTTTCAAATACAAGTTGATTCTTGAACTAACATAATTTCAAGCATAACTTAGTTTGAACAATGCTGTATTACTCAAACGGAATGATAATAAGACCTGTCTTGATCTTCTGGTCCAGGCTGGAGTAGATCAACAAACTATATATCTAGGGATATACGAAAGGGGTAAAGATGTGTCTATNGGTAATGGTACTTTCTATCTATCTATCTTAAGATTAATATGATCCGTTGTATCAAGGAAAAAATCCAAATATGCAGGTAATGATACTATCTATCTATCTATCTTAAGATTAATATGATCCGTTGTATCAAGGAGAAATATACTAATATGCAGGTAATGGTACTTTCTATCTATCTATCTTAAGATTAATATGATCCGTTGTATCAAGGAAAAAATCCAAATATGCAGGTAATGATACTATCTATCTATCTATCTTAAGATTAATATGATCCGTTGTATCAAGGAAAATATCCAAATATGCAGGTTAGGATTCCATTTATTCATTTATAGAGCAAATTATCAAACAGTTTATATATAGCAAACAATCTATCTATCTAAAGATCAAACATTATATATATATATATACAGATCGAACTATCAACTATCTTATATATTTGAAGATTAAACTAACAATATAGCTTAAGATCGAACTATCAACTATCTTATATATTTAAAGATTTAACTTAAATATAGCTTTAGATTGAACTATCAATCTGTCCTAAGGAAGAACTATATCTAGCGAAAGATCAAACTATTAATCTGTCCCAAGGTTTAACTATCTATCTTAAAATCGAACTATCAATCTATCTTAAGGTATAGCTATATATCTCAAGATCGAACTATAAACCTATCTAAAAATAAAACTCGATCTGAAGATCAATATTATCCATTGGATTATGATTATGAGGGTTAAATTCCATCGATCTATCCAAAGGTGGGCCATAAGAGAAATTATTCACTGTACAAATTAGAATTCGTTAAACAAAGTTTCAGTGCTAAAACTGGTTTATCAGTCTGTTTACAAACAATCTAATTAGGTTAATTTCGAAACAATATTATCAAGAGGTGAAGGAATAGGGTAGACAACGAAGGGAGTTGGAGGGGGGAGGGTGGGGGCTCTATTGTTTTTAATGTAGATCTATTTATATTTATTTCACTTTTCTGTCTGTTTGTTTGTCCATTTATTCCCTATCTTAAATACTGGGTTTACTTTATTGTTCTGGTTTAAGTCCAATATCGGATGCGCTTGTTGACAAACAACCACTGCATTATACAATATTTTCTTATGGCATTACATTACCTTACCTTCAATGTATCCAAGTTGGGTTGGGTTGGAATTATCTATCCATCTATCTGTTAATAAATATTACCTATCTCTTGTATCTAGATTATTGGAGGGAATGTAGTAACTGCCTCCCAAGCTAAGAACCTGATAGATGCTGGAGTTGACGGGTTAAGGGTTGGGATGGGGAGTGGAAGTATCTGTATCACCCAGGAGGTTATGGCAGTGGGCAGACCTCAGGGTACAGCTGTATACAAGGTACAGTTCTTATACTTCAATTGGAGATCTTTCAAGGGATGATGTACAGGAAAAATAAAATAGGGGCTTCAATTAAAAATGATCATTCCCTGTTGATGAATAGCAAATATAATATCAAAACCTTTGTTCAAAAGTTTCCGACTCATATGATAAAAATATATTTAGATATTTTTGTGGAAAATCTTCATTTACAATATATTTAAATAAGTTTAGAATATTCAACAAAACAGCAAGCGATGATGCTATTTTTAAGCAGTGTTTCGGATCCGTATCATTTTGATGCGGATCCGGATCCGCGGATCCGCATCCGTGATGATGGATCCGGATCCTGACTGATACGGATCCGGATCCGGATGCCATGTGAGCATTTGCCGCTGAGTAATCCTAAAGTTAAAAATGTCGTCATTACTATTATATAAATGTAAACATTAAATTATTAAAGATAATTTTGAAAAATTTTCGTTATGTAAATAATACATTTACGAACCATTTTGATTTATTTATTCCATGGTTTTGGTTAATTTTTGGCGCTACCCGGATCCATATCAACGTTTCCTGATACGGATCCGGATCCGACCAAATGATCCGGATCCGGATCCGAAACGCTGTTTTTAAGTCAAGATTTTGCTTAGTAATAAGCCCTGTCAACCAAGCTGGTGGTGCGGTTAGATGAGAGCTTAATCCTGACCATTTTATTTATTTATTTATTTATTCAAAGAGCGGGTGTTTGAAAGTACAGTTTTAATTTCGCGTAGATACATTCCGCGAAGCTACCCTCTACGCAAAGCTGCCAATGTCCGAATTACAGCGGAACCGATTAAACCTTTGACTATTTATCGAGGACAGATTTTTCTGCGACTCTTAGAACGTAGATATTATTATTTCGAATTATAAAAGAGGTTGTCAACAAAGGTTCCCTTTAAAATGAATTATATTAAGGTTGCGGAGTACGCCCGACGGTTTGGAGTTCCTGTGATAGCAGATGGAGGAGTTCAATCTGTTGGTCATATTATGAAGGTAAAAATTATTAAAAAAGAATAGAAAATGTTTTTCGATAATATTTTAACTCCAACTCTTAATTTTGTAATCTATACATCTTAAAAATCTTTATTCAAACGTTGACTTCACGCACCTCTGAGCTTTTACTAAAAGTAAATTCAAACAAAACTCTGACCGAGTCAACCTTGTTGCACCGTTTAGTACTATCGAGTGTTTGCTTTATTTAACCAATGTCCGGGCGATACAGTACAAACTTGGACCGAAAAGGTTGACCCGGCTCGTAAATTCAAATGTACTACTGCTGCCCGTGACTTATTAATCTTGCGAAATTCTGAGTTTGGAATTTCAAATGTCTACGACATCAGGTTGCAAGACTAGAAAATAAGAATTTGATGCAAGTTAGTAGTTCCTGTAAATTGTATTTGTTTTCTAGGCGTTGTCTCTGGGTGCTAGTTCTGTGATGATGGGTAGTTTACTGGCTGGTACTACTGAAGCACCTGGAGATTATTTCTACCAGGTATCCGTCCTAGATATACGTCCTAGATATTCGTCCTAGATATCCGTCCTTGGTTTTTGTCCTAAGTGTTCGTCCTGGATATTTGTTTCTAAATATCCGTCCCAGATATCCGTCCTAGATATTCATCCTAGATATCCATCTTTGATATCCGTCCTAAATATCCGTCCTTGATGACCGCCCTAGATATCCGTCCTCGGTTTTTGTCCTAATTGTTCGTCCTAGATATGTGTGTTCTAGATATTCATCCTAGATATCCATCCTAGATATCCATCCTGGATATCCATCCTAGATATCCATCTTAGACATCCATCCTAGATATCTGCCCTAGATATCTGTCCTAAATATCCGTCCTTGATATCCGCCCTAGATATCTGTCCTCGGTTTCTGTCTGTTCGTCCTAGATATGTGTGTTCTAGATATCTGTCCCAGATATCGTCCTAGATATACGTACTAGATATCCGTCCTAGTTATCCGCCCTAGATATCCGTCCTCGGTTTCTGTCTGTTCGTCCTAGATATGTGTGTTCTAGATATCTGTCTCAGATATCCGTCCTAGATACCCGTACTAGGTATCCGCCCTAGATATCCGTCCTCGGTTTCTGTCTGTTCGTCCTAGATATGTGTGTTCTACATATCTGTCCCAGATATCCGTCCTAGATATCCGTCCTATATATTCGCACTAGATATATGTACTAGATATCTGTCCTAGATATCTGTCCTTGATATCCGTCCTAGATATCCGTACTAGACATCTTTATAGATATCCGTGCAAGATATCCGTACTAGATATCTGTCCTAGATATCCGTCTTGATATCCGTCCTAGATATCCGTACTAGACATCCGTCCTTGAATCCGTCCTTGAATCCGTCCTTGAATCCGTCCTTGATATTCGTCCTAGATTTTTCTACTAGATATCCGTACTAGTATCATCTCAATCAAACATTTTACCAATTCACTCTAAGAAAACTTAATAAACATTTTACAAGAGGGTGGGACTTCTGAAAAGAATAAATTTCCCCTTGTTTATTATAAATATTCATTTATACCGGTTTCCTATATAGGATGGAGTAAGGCTAAAGAAGTATCGTGGAATGGGAAGCCTTGAGGCAATGGAACAGAAGGGTGGAGGATCAGCTGCCATGGAGAGGTTCGAACATTTTACATTTTCTTGGATATATTATAACGTAGTTTAAAGTAACCCTTGATTTAAAAAGAGATACATGTCCGATTTTCAATGGTACCCTTTAAAATATTTTTGACAAATGATTGTGTTTAGGTATTTCCACAAGGAGAGTGATAATGTGAAGGTTGCTCAGGGTGTATCCGGGTCCATTGTAGACAAGGGATCTGTCCTCAGATATCTACCCTATCTAGCCAGGTACATGGAGTAGGGTTAGGTTGGGGTTTCGGGTGCATCTAGGTCTATTGTATACAAGGGATCCGTCCCCAGATATCTACCCTATCTATCCAGGTACATGGAGTAGGGATAGGTTGGGGTTCAGGGTGTATCCGGGTCTATTGTAGACAAGGGACCTGTCCTCAGATAGCTACTCTATCTAGCCAGGTACATGGAGAAGGGATATGTTAGGATCTAATCTAATTCTAGTAAAAAGAACCATTTTCACAAACTGTGACTGTAAATATTTTCACTTTACTGCTGTACTGAAAATGTGGTTAGGATTTTAAGTTTGAGAATAAAAGTAAGGGAACCGATTCTCATCATTTCGAGTATTAGTCTCGCCAAGAGTTGAAAATATTTTGGATATTTATAGATTTAAGATTACCTATTTTCATACATGTTAATGACATTGTTCTTGGCTTTTGCTTAGCAAGTTAGCACAAAACTGTAGCTGAGGCAATTGAGATTTCAAAGATATTTTGTAAAACGACGCAACTCGCCTAGATTAGTAACGATATAGTCCTGACTAGAAAAATCTTTATTTAAAAATATATTTTCTTATTTTTAATATTTTCAGAGGGTTGCAACACGGCTGTCAGGATATCGGAGCTCGGAGTCTCTCAATCCTCCGATCCATGATGTACTCCGGAGAGCTCAAGTTCGAACGAAGAACTCCCTCCTCCCAATACGAGGGAGGAGTTCACTCCCTTCACTCATTCGAGAAGCGTCTCTACTAGCTAGAGACCCCCAGCAGTTCGGTTACAGGGTGAGGAGGATTAAACCGGAGCTGGAGTAGATGTAGATCCTCATTGCACACCCTGTACTATCTCTCTCTGCACAATTATACTCGTGGCAATAAATGTACTCATTATTGAAAAGGAGAAAATTCCGCAACTTTCCGACACTTTTTGCGGATTTTTCGGAATTTTCTCCTGTTTCAATCTTAATGTTTCAAACGCATATTAAAATCAATTGGTCGTTGTTTACTAACTCTATTTTTCTACATTTCGATTGATATGTTCTCTATCTGGAGCTTTGCTGTATGAAGAAGCAACAAAAAATCTCATTTTGATCTCCATTTATTATTTTATACTTTTCATACCGACATAATGAATTCGACAAATGGTGCCAAACATTACATGAATTTTTTTTATTTTTATACTTCATACTAAATTTTTGTTTATTACTTTAGTTAATTTAGTTCAATTCATTTACATTCTATAAAATTAGTTACATTTTACACTTAATAATATTGTTTCATTTGATAAATTAATGTTAAGATATTGAATGGTATTGATAAAAAAATATTCTAGACATTTTTCAATCTTAATTATTCATACCGGTCCGATTGCAAAAGATGGCGAAAAAGAATGTTTACATGACGAAATCTCAATAAATGTCGATTTATTTTCCATTTCATGTTTTCAAGAACATCAACGAGAACAAATCGCAAGAAAATTCATAAATGCAAACATCTAATTTTAAATTTTTTGTTGTGAATTCGCAAAATTCTTAATTCCATGATTTCCTCTCATTGAATTAATATTAAGATACAATTTAAAAAAGATGTTTCTAGAATATTTTTTATCTTCGTTGCATAACTTGTATTAAACCCGGAGCATAATCTTTAATTTAATCCATGTAGAAAAAAATGGCACCTCCCTCCTAGTTATAGATAGTCAGGTTAGATGACATGCATTGCGTTGGAGGAAATTAAAGAACGTTCATTGCGTTGAAGGAAATTAAAGAACAAAGGTAAGTAAGGTCCTGGTATTGTTATATTTTAGTTTAAGCAATAAAAATTCGATGGTTTGTGAACCAAGGATACGTTAAGTACTTCAATTAAAATGTACGTTTTTCGTTCCACAAGTTGTTGAATGTCGAACCCTTACAGAGAATGAAATGACTCCCGGGGGTATTCTATTGTTTTGATCTTCCCCCCACTACAGAACACTGAGTCGAAATATCATATTTGTAGGTTCAAGTTTCTGAAGTGGGAACTTATGTGTTCTGAATCTCAAGATTAAGTATCCGACCTATCTCACGGCGTATTATCCATGGATATAATTATATTTACAATTTTAGGTATGAGATCCTGGTTGATTTTCAGAATCCTAGATCATCAATTCTACTGAAGGAGTAGAATCATACTCTTCCATCTAGATCTCTTGGAGTAGATGGATATCTCACTATCTCTAGGTGTAGAATATACCTGAAGAAACTTCTTCAGAACATTCTCTAGATCTCTTGGAGTAGATTGTTATTTCACAATCTCTAGGTGTAGAATATACCTGAAGAACCTTGTCAAGAATTACAATCTCCAAGACAAGATACTTCAGACCATCTCCAGGATAAAAAGAGACCAAGGAAACCTTCTCCAGGATTGAGACTGAACTACTGGGATGGATTTGATACCGGAATCAAATCCAATCTAAAATTAGTGAAAAAATCTGTTATTTTTGAAAATTTTCAATTGTTACAGACACCATTTTTTATTATTATTCTTGATATGTTTCAGTGTACACCGTTACATTCACTTACACAGTTGAGTAATAATTAAAAAAAGCATCTATATTTCGGCATATTTTACAAATCAAACATAATGTTATTTAAATAGGTTCTTTTTAAGGAAAGTTCTTGAAGAGTAGATTTTACTGTAAATCAGCTGTTTATTTACCGCCATATTTAGTTTGTTTTTATTGTTATTGTTTGAAATAAATATTTTCAGATTTTAAGAAATGGAAATTAACAGTCAAGGTTACATATCCACTGAAAATAGCAGGTTAGTTACAGAGTAAAATATTTACACGTGTTAATGGGTCTGTTCTCTGTAAGCGCAATTATAAGTGACCAAATAGATTATCAAGTACAATAGGTGGCAACAGAGATTTTTTCACTGTAAGCTCTTTATTCTATAATTATTAAATTATTAATAATTTTGTCAGACACAAAAACTGAGTTGACACTTGTGATGTAAAAATACAGCTGTACTGAGAGTGTACAAATACTACGTTGCCATCTATTGTACTTAACAATCTATTTGTAAGTGACCATCTATTGAAAGATGGCAATGTCTGATTTACATCGGTAACCTAAAAACCTTGATCCAATCATTAATGTGGGAGACATTCTCATTTTTCTATTGTTCATTTCTAATTCTTACTATGTGGGTTCCTGCAATAGAAATGCGCTAGTCACTTTGGAAGAGAAACCGCAATTGAATGGATCCTGGCTCTATGCTGCATGTTGATGCGCTGCACCCTGCCCTAAAGGTGGTCTCGGGGTTCCACGTCGGGTTCGCTTGATTTATTTCTTATGTTTGTACTTTGAGCTGGCACTATTATTTATATATAGTTATCATAGCAATAAAAAAATTCCTTTCATATTAATCTCAAGTGCTAATATAGGAATTCAAGAATATCTAGAATTAGTTAAACCGCGTTTATTAAGCCGCTTTGGCAAAATTGACCACCTCCCTTTTAGCAGCTTAGTTATTTTCAGAGTCATAGTTGAGCCAGTTGTTGCTAGTTCAACTGACTATATTTGGTTCACAAAATACGACCTTAGATTAATCTTTTTTACATGTTGCCTTTCCGGTTTGATTCTTTTAACAATTCTTGAGAATTTAATTCTAATTTATAAATGTATTATTTAGTGACTTTATCAAATTCAGAATTTTATATAGTTTAGAAATCAGTGTTTTTGATATTTTATTTTCAGTCAAATTTCTACGAAACTTGTTAACAAACATTTTTGCATTGTTAAATCGAAAAATGCTAAATTTAACTTCTGGCATTTTATTCTTTACTGTAGGGACAGTGTGTATGACCAGAATGTTCCTGGGACCCCTAGGCTTCATTCTTTGGATTTTACCATTGGTCCAGGTTAGATCAGTTTTTTTGTTAAAGAGGGTTTTAAGAGCCGTTTTTTTTTAGGTGATGGGTCGTGCAGGAGGGTTTATAGGGACTGTATTATTTTTATTGTTTTCATGGAGGTTTATAGAAACTGTCAGTTTTGGGTTTTGAAGCTTTTAACGGTCCCAAATCTAGGTTGAAGAAGAGGCTAACCGAGGTAGCAATACAAGGGGTGTTGAGGCAAAAGAGGCGGTTTGTGTCTCTAAACTGCATGCCAACCCCTCAAGTCTGGTTCAATCTGCAGCCACACGTGTGTGATAGCAAAGCAGGGGGCTTGCTGAACAGGCTTAGAGCAGGTGATGCGGGGCTAGGCAACCGCCGCCCGAACATCCACGGCTCGACAACGAAGTGGTGTCCACTTTGTCTTGATAAAGGGTTAGTTAGCCACCTTTCGGAACATCATGTTGTTGTATCTTGTCAGGCAGTAGCCTATGAGAGGTCAGCTTCAGGATTGGGAGTACTCATGACCGATTCGACCCGAAGCAGTTCGACAGTCCTCGCTAGGATCTTAGGGGGTGACAATGTCTCTAGGGAAGTGCTTCTGAAGAGAGCGGGTAAGCTCAACCTGCTGCTGGACAGGTGGTTGGACCTGGCAGGAGCACTTTAATCATCGGTAACCTATATTCTTCACCTAAAGGGTTGACAGATACCAACCAACCAATGGTTTTTAATTGGTTAGCCAACTGACTGGAATGTATCTACTTTATTTCTCTAGATTTGGACTAGATGATGGGGATTTAAAGGTCTAGTTAGAACAGGGGTGGGGCAGTGCACCCTGCTTTCTGGGCGGTCTGGGGGGCCCACAATGGGGTCTCTTGCAGATTCCAATTCCTTATGATTCCTTATATTTCAAATGTTATTTTTAGGGTTCAGGGGACTTAAATATTGTTTTTAATGTTAAAAAAAATTTTCTTTTTTTCTTTGGTTCACAGGGTGGTTTAAAGGGGACTCAAATAGAATTTTTTAATTTAGATATTCAGACAGTTCCATGTTCCCCCTTCTCTCAGAGTCCACTCAACAGTCAGGAGTTTTTCGTCTCATCCCAGGAACAAACACCACCTCCTTCTCCATCCAACCATCCTCCGCCTTTTCAGTTAAACCATCTGCCATTCTCTCCGCCCTTCGTGACGTCCAGGTTTCCGCCGGCGGTTCCTCCGCCGACAAGATTAATAAGACAAACTTCGGCTCAAGGGTATTTCGGAAACCATGGATCTATCTTAATTTTTAAAATAATATTAGTCTTATTATTATTTCCCCTCCGAGTAAGCATTTTGCCGCAAACCATTTTGCGGCTACTACCTACTGCTTAACATTTTTTAGCTTTCCAGGGGCCGGGGGGGGGNTCAGTTCTTATTTCCCGAACTCCCTGTATGCGCCCCTTTCTCCAGTCCATGGTTTATGAATATACCGAACTAGAATACCAGGTTGGATCCTCCTGGATCACAACCCGTGCCAGGAGCAGAATCCGTCCCTGGAGCATTTTCAGTTTGTTCCTCAAGTCCAGCTAGGTAATATTTTTATTCATTAATTCGTTAATTTGATAATCTATTAAACCATTAATTCATTAATCAAAATTAATCCATTAATACATTAATCAATTAATCCATTAATCCATTACTTCATTAATCCATTAATTCATTAATTTATTTATTCATTAATCAATTAATCCATTAATCCATTAATCTATTAATCCATTAATCTATTAATCCATTATTCCATAAATCAATCACTCTATTAATCCATCAATCCACAAATCCATTAATCCATTAATCTATGATTCATGTTTCCATGTATCCATTTATTTATTAATCTATAATCCATTAATCTAGGTATTCATGTTTCCATGTATCCATGTATCCATTTATCCAACGGTTATAATTTGAAGAAAATAATTGGTCTCCTCACTCACTAATTTTCTAATCCTTTATCTTAACAACCTTTGATATTTTAAACATTATATTCTGCTAGATGAAATATCAAAGTAAAGTCTGAAATATCAAAGTTTTACACAAATAGGTTGCAAGTATAAAGGGGTAGGTTTTCAATGAATGAGTGAGAAGTGAGGGGGGGGGATTATAAAAAATATTTAGATATTTTGTATTTAGAGTCTCCAGATTTGCAGTCCACGCCGCAGTTTAGATCTCTTCTATCTGGTATGTATTGGGTTTTCTATATTTCTTTATCCTGTATGTTATAGAAGTCTCAATAACTCAGAATGATAATATATTTTCACAAGTTTATTTATTCATATGTTACTCGTTTAACATACTAAGAATGACTAGTGTAAAATCCGAGATTCAACAAGTTTGCGATATATCCGTATTGCGCAATTATAATTTAAACACGTAGGAAAGAATCATATTTTCTTATAACTAAAAACCAGGCTTTTACAATATATAATGAACATTTCTAATTTTTTCCGTTGTATTCGTTTTTAATTTTTAATAAAATAATTTTCGCAGATTTTTCTGGCCTACTTTTAGTGAAAAACATAAATGAGAATATGAGGATTTGTAGAGAATACGTTTTTAAGGACGTTTGCGTGACTGTTCTCAGGACCAGTTGGTCCCTGGAACCCCCATCAATACTTCTACACCTATACCTACCTCAACCCTACTCAACCAGGTCCCAGAAACCCCCATCAATACTTCTACTCCTATACCAACCTCAACCCTACACAACCAGGTCCCAGAAACCCCCATCAATACTTCTACTCCTATACCAACCTCAACCCTACACAACCAGGTCCCAGGAACCCCCATCAATACTTCTACTCCTATACCAACCTCAACCCTACTCGACCAAGCTTTATTTACGCCTAGTCATAGTTCCATCCCGGAGAATCAAGCTGAAACTACTCCTAGTCCCATTATATATCCAAACCTATCTCCTTCATCTACTCCTGTGTCTAGTTCAACTCCCTCTGCTGCCCAATTCAATCCCAGTTCATTTCCGAATACCCTGTCAACTCCCTTATGTTTTCCTAGGCCTCAACATGCAGTATTTCAAACTCCTAAATCTTCTCCGTCCGTCTCTTATAAATCGAACCGCACTCCTAAAACTTCTCCGTCCTTCTGTTCTAAATTCAACCGCACTCCCAACTCATCTCCGTCCTTCTCCTCTAAATTCAACCGCACTCCAAACCCATCTCAGTCCTTCTCTTCTAAATTCAACCGCAATCCTAAAACTTCTCCGTCCTTCTCTTCTAAATTCAACCGCACTCCCAACCCATCTCCGCCCCTTTCTTTTAAATTCAACCGCACTCCTAAACCTTGCTCCTCCAAATCATTAAAGCAGGGAAATCTAACTCCGCTAAAGGCTTCAAGGTTCCTGAAAGATTCTCCGCCGATTGTGAGCGGATTCAAGATTCTAGGTTCTCCGCCCAATACTCCTGGAATAGGTTCTACTCCTGAACATATCTCCAGTACCGCTCTTGAGCATGAGAAAGGTTCTGTTCCTGACACAGAAAAGGGAGGGATATCCATGTCAAGATCAATAAATCATAAACCAAGTAAGAAAGATACATAAATAAATTTTAGATTTGTTAGATGGAGGTAATGGGTGATATGGGGGGTGGGGTAGAGGGGTTCAATCAGAAGCCAATTATTAAGAATTTTGTAGTTCTGTGTGAAGCGAAAAACAGAAAATGTTACATTTTCTTAAATAATTGCGCATTTAATCCTAAAGCAGACCTAAAATTTGTTGATGAGGGTCGGCAGGTAAAAAGTTGAATTAATATGATATTCCATAGATTGGAGAGATTTATTCCCTGATTCTGAGGATGATGAATGGTAACCTAGTGGCCTTTCGGCCTAGTAGCCTAGCTGGTGACCTATTGGCCTTGTGACCTTTCGGCATAGTTCCAAAGCCAGTGGAACTGAAATAATTGAAAATTAAAACCCTGGTTTTGATTTTGAACCGGAAATATGTAATGAAATAATATTTTGTTTACAACGTCCATACTGGCGGCTAGTCATATTTAGTCAAGAAAATTCTAGATAAGATTATTATAATTATTATTTTTTGTAAGACATCGTTTTTTTTTAATGGTTTAGGCTCTCGAAATTTACAGTGAATTATAGTTTTTTTTACGTAAGTATTGTTTGTTTGTGACGATTCATAGACATTTTCTTCTTTCTTCATCCATTATTAAAAATTTAGTGTATTAATTTATTTCAGAAAAATGGTAAACTAATTTGGACAGGAAGGGGTTTATGCCGGAAATTGAAATGTAGGATGAAAATTTCCCCCGGAAATGGCCGATTGTAGAGAAATCGGCGAGAAATAAGAATGGACGACAGGACGGACGAATCAGGGTTAGTGGAGGAGAATATGGATCCCCGTTTAGGTAGGATAAATTCCTAAAAAACACATCTTTAAAAGAACCATTCAATATTGGTGTATCCTTCACCATTTATTTTTAATATAGTTACATCCTTCAAATTACTAAATTTATTCCTTTTTTCATCTTCATTTATTCATACTTATTATAGTTGCATCCTCTTAGGCATTCCTTTGTATTAAAGTTGCAACCTCCTACATTCCTATTTATTATAGTTGCATCCTCCCTGGAGGTAAAGCTTGAACCTGTACCCGAGGGTCTCCTGAGTTCCCAGATCTATCCTGGGATCCAACCTTACTCCGGGTCCCAACCCTACCCAGTAGGTTTAGACTTTAGTGGATCCATCCCATACATACCTCCACCTCCACTGGTAATATATTTATCATAGTTCGAAGGGCCTAGAAAAAGTTTTGGCAGTTTTAAAAAAATAAAATTCCAAGAGTAACATTTCCATTATTTTTCTGTTTATACTTTAAACTGATTGCTGATAAGTCAACACTTGAGATTTGTGTTCAGAACAAAAAGATTGTTTTGTATGTTTGTTTGATAGTTGTACCGAATCACCGCATTTTTTGCGTATCCAGATTTATATCCTACACACTGTTGATTCGGATATATTTTCTTACGAAGTATCCATTTAAAATCCTATTTTACCTATGTTAATGTAAAACAATACGCTAAGATTTTGGGTTATTGGCTATTTGGCCCAAATGCCACTATCCTAATAATTTGTCTTTTTCATTCCCCTGCTCACCAGATCTTAGTTCTTATTGTTACATAGCAACGTTTTCATTAAAGATTTACAAGTTTGAACACTTGCCTCAAATCCTCAGATCTTTGCAACCTGTTGTTGAAGACCTTTAAATTTAAAACTCTGCTAGATCAAACATCCCAAAATTAGAAATATCAAAGGTTTACACCATCGGGTTTTTATGTTAAATAAAAACCTAATTTCTTTCAATCCTAGACGGACGGTGTTAAGGATGAAGGATTAGAATCTGGAGCTCAGGGTTCTAATGGAGACTACGGAGCTAAACTTGAACCTGGAGATTCAGAAGAGAAAGGTAAATATTCAGATTTGTCCTCGCGCCTTTAACCTAATTTTTTAATCTAATGTGTAATTTCAAGTGACCCTCCATGCAAAGATGGCTATACTCGATTTAGAATGGTATCCTTAAAAGTTAAACTTTAATCTGATCAAAAATGTGGAAGATAACGTCGTTTTTCTCACTCAAAAAGTGTTTATTTCTCTAAATTTCTCCATTGCTTCTATTTAAGCAAGAAATGCGCTATCAGAGAAACCGAAAAAAAAAACAGTTTACTAGTTGACAACCAAAGAGAGACACGTGTGTAGTGTAAGGCCATGTTATTTAGATCTTGGGCTTTGCAGGAATTTAACTTTTCATTCACCCTTTAAGGAACTGTGATAACTATTTATAACCCTACTGGTTGAAGGGAGCCGAGGTATAAAGTATTTGAGCCGAAAACTTTTTTTTCGAGAAAGTAGAGAACCTTCGAGAGAAAGAAATGTTTTTGTCGAAAATACTTTACGAGCCCCCTTCAACTAGTAGGGTTTTAGATAATTTTATGCCCTGGAAAATATTAAGAAATATAAAGAAATATGAATTTAAATGTTAGCACTATAAAAATAAATAAATACGCAAAAATGGCACGTCAATTATATAACATGTAATATAAAGTTTAAACTTTTAAAAAGTGCATATTAAAGAAAATCTCAAATATAAACGCTGGAAGATGATCATTCAAAAGAATGCGGGAACTTCATAGCAAAAAATTCGCAAATACTGAAAGGTGTACTCAGCTGGGGTGCTATTTTACTTTTAAACCCATAAGAAAATAGGGAAAATTTTAAAAAATGTTTATTTTCATTTTTTACTTACTGGGATAAGTGACTTGTCCATTTTTTGCTTTAGAAACAAATGAAAAATTGTCAGAATTTAACACCTTTTATACCATAACAACAAAGTTATTAGCATATTAAAACAATAATTTTGATTATTACACTTTCTGCCTACGCATAATAATATACCACATTCTTAGAGGATTTGAATACATTCCCAGAATTTAGGGTACACTACTAACTTTGGACCTGTATTCTTTCAATCAATAAGGAACAGTGAAAATGCTCAATTCTATCCAAGTAGGTGACAATAAGAAGAATTATTCACCGGGAACTTGAATCATGAAACTAACAAATTGCTGAATTTTTTAAATATTTTTTTTTAACCTTAACCCTTTCAAAATTCTCATTTCTTAATCTTTCATCAGGGGCGTAGAAAGGGAACAGGGGCCAAAACGTATTCATTTAAATATTTTTTCATATCAATATATTATACATATTTTAGGAAGAAAGTGTTATAATCAAAATTATTGTTATAATATTGATTATTATACTTATTATTATATACTATTATTGATCATATTAAGGTTTCGAGGGTACCGTTTTAAATCGTGCATTTTGCATTCTTTTGAATGTTGAATGTTGACTGCCATTAATTTTATTGTTATTAAAGGTGGAGGTACCAAGAAGTTTAAACACAAGATCGGAGAATTCAACTGTCCGGATTGTGAATATTCTGCGAAACGAAATGACAAGTTGAAACTACACATTCAAACCAAACACGAAGGACTCAGGTATTGAAATCAATCATTCACATTTAACTTGAGAAGAAAGTTAGAAATTTAACTTTTTGTACTTAATCTTTTAGGGATATCGTATGAACTTTTGGGAGTGAGAACATAAAAAATAATAACAATAGTTTGCCTTTCTATGCCTTAAAAAAAGTGCCAGTTGATGTACAATTTTCTTCCACCCCTTCCTCTGGCTGTGGAATGCTCAAAGTATTCGCCCCTGATAATTGTTGTTAAGGTTTCCATGTGAGTATTGTGAGTATGCTGCACTCCGACCCGATAAACTGCGAGATCACAGAAGAAAAAAGCACGGGATAGAAACCACATATCCATGTGATGTTTGTGAGTTTGTGGGAGAAAATTACAGAAGTTTGCAGATACACTTGAAGGAGCATCCTGCGAAAACGGGGGTATGTATTTATGTCAAAATAAACAGTTTTGGATTAGAAATGTACAGTTGGTAGGGAATTTAATCGAAATTAAATCAAATTAAATTAAATTAAAGTTTTAAGGGTACCTTGTGAATCGGACAACCCACTTTATAATTGAAAGGGCACTTAAATTGACATTAACAGTCCCTTTCCTGGCGTTGCTTGATTGCTTCGACTGCGGGTAGCCGGGGTTTTGTTCTCCATGACTCAAATTTGTGAATTTATCGACGAATTTAAATTCGGTAAATTAATTCCATATTTTTAGATTTATGGATGTGACTCCTGCAACTTCACAACAAACCGTCCTTTCAAGTAAATAACTTATTTAATATCTTTTTTTCCATATTTATATTAAATCGGTAACAACAAATTATATTCTAGATCTTTTCCCTGATTTTTCTTCAAATTAATATTTAAAAAATTTTTTTTTTGTAGAATATTCTTGTTATTTTCATTGTTATTTTATTTCAGGCGTAATTGATTTTTTTAAAAATTTAATTTGAATTTTTGCGAAACTTTTTTTTATACTTCTGTTTGTTTTTTAACAATTTTATAATAGAATATAACTATTAATAACATTTTTATTTACAATTTGTACGAATTGTTCAGATTTTGTTTCATTTGTTTAATTTTTTTTCTTATTTAGGCTACAGGAGCATATAGAGAAAAAGCATCAGATGAGAGTTCTAAATTGCACTGAGTGTGATTTTGTGGCAGAAACTGGACAGAACTTGATAGAGCACAAGGAAACCTTTTTTAAAACAAGTTTTTATTATGTCCTTATCTTTTTTTCAATTTTTTCTATATTCATCGTTAATGTTGTATTTTTGTAAGTTTGTCTGTTCCTCATTTGTTTTTGTCTAATTATTATGAAGCTTTGTTGACTCTAAGGTATAAAAGTTTATAGAAATTCAGTTTTGTCACTTTTTCATTTTAATTGGTTGCAGGAGGTGATTCACAAAATAAAGCAATATCCCTGCGATGATTGTGATTATGTTGCCAAAAGACCGGATCATCTGAAGAATCACCAACGAAGAATTCACGGAAAAGTGGTATGGATGGAATGTGAAGCATTTATTATGTATGCTGAACTGAGAATCGGCATCAATCTTATTTTTTTTATTGGTTTGAGAAAAATAATGGGCGATCTTAATGAGATTTCTTGCAACTTTTTGCAAACAATTTTAAAAAATTCATTTCTTTAAAAAGTGTCCAATCAGAAGTATTTTTCATAAATTTATTAAATTCCCTAAGTTCCTTTATTTTTTGTGATTTTTTTATTTGGCCTATTTTTTATTTTTAAATTCTAGATTACAACAACCTGGAGGCGTGGAGGAGGAGGGGGAGGGGGAGTTGGGGGCGGAGGAGGGAAACCAATTGATGATGAAGATCTGGAGGATATGGAGGAGATAGATCCTTCATTCTGGTTGTTCCATCAGGTCGAAGCTCGAAACTTTTAAATGAAAAAAAATCGTTAAACTAATTCTCTCTTCGCGCAAAGTGACACAATCTTTTATTGGTCAAAACTTTATGTACTCGTTGCAGAGGGTTTTTGTTTTCTAGAAAAATCCCCCCTCTAAAAATATTTTTTCTCAAATTTTGGGTTATTTTTTTTAGGGTTTTTATTCGCTGAACTGGGGGAAATATTAAATCATTTTTAGGGGAAGTTAAATAATCAACGAGAGATCGGTTTATCTTTTCGCAATAAGAGAATGGGATTAACTCCATGCATTCATTTATAAGTTTCCAAATCAGTTCTATTTCTAAATGAAACTAATATTTTTTTGGCTGAAACTTGTTCATATTCTGTTTAAAACGGTTGTTAATGTTATATTATTGTAACGCCATTTTATTTTCTTGATATTTTTTTTCTGAATTTAAAATTATTTTTAGAGTGATACAAAGTCTGAAGAGGGAGATAAGGAGGAGAAAAAGAAGCCTCAGGAATTCATGATTAAAATTCTTAACGAATTTTAAATTGACAAAGTGCAATTTTATACTATTTTCTAAATAAGAGCTTGTAGTTTAAAAATCCAGGGAACTGAACATAGAGAATAGAATATATTTTAGAGAGGAATTTCGACAAATTTAAAGCTGGTAAATAAGCTTTATAAAATGAATTCGGTGAATAAAAAACATCATTTGATTTATAGTTATAACGGAAAATCATCGTTTGTAAAGTGAAAGGCATAGAGTCTATGTAAAATGATCATTGGTCAATTATGAAACCAGCCTATTTCATAATTGGTTTTCTTTTAACATTAATTTTAGATTTTCTATAAAATGATGTTCCAGGGCCCAAAAGGTTATATAGCATAAATGTGTGAAGTACACCTGCAGTATGAAAACAGTACAACAAAATGGCCGTTTTACACTTTTTTCTAGTAAATTCCCCTCTTAATATATATTCCATTCTCTTTGGAACTGAAGTAATGTTTTTATATTTGGACCGGTATTCAGTCGTGTTGACGTTTATTGGACTCGAACAAACACGCACTCAAACAGACAACGCGTATCTATTTACATAAAGTAGTAATCCCTGTTTGTCTATCTGTCTGTTTGTTTACATGTCCGATCATAACTCAGGAACTCTTTAATTGATTTGTCTCAAATTTGTTTGGGGGAATTAGATTCTTCTTCGCTTGATTTCAACATTCTAAGTTGAATGAGTTGACTTTTTCAGGGAAAATTAAGTTTCCAGTCAAAGCTTGGTTCCCAAGTAAGTATTTGATTAAAATGATAAATATTTATGAGATTTAACCATGAAGGTGCAGGTTGTGGAGAGGCCGGAGGTAAGACAGTACTACGAGAAGGAACTGCAGTTCTTCAAGGTTGAGGACGATCTGAAGGTGGATCCTACATACTCAGTCTCAGGTGAGCATTAAAGCCCACAGTTTGAATAGTATACAGTGAGAATCAGAAAATAGTGAAATATTTGGCTTTTAAACATTGCCGCATCTCCGGGATTCAATACAGATATAGATGAATATAGCATATAATGCTTAAAGGAAAAAATCATTAAAAACAATTTTTGGCGTAAAGCCGAAAACCCATGAATGATTAGAGCGTAGAGAATTAGTTATATTCAAGATATATAAAGCTTACTTAAAAATGTTAAATTTGGCTTTTTTCCTCCTTCGTCTCTTATTAAAAACATTTAATGACGACTTTTCGTTGACCAGGAACCAAGAAGGTGGGTAAGATGAAGAAGAAGAAGACTGGACCCGTGGTCACCCTCAAGTGTGATGTTGAAGCGTGTGAGTACACCTGCTCCAGGTCGGATAAACTCAGGTTCCATAAGCGGATTGTCCACGAGGGATTGAGGTACAAATGTGATCTCTGTGACTATTCCGGCACCCGGCCAGACAAACTGAAAATGCACAAGAAGAGGAAACACGAAAATCCGCAACCTAGGAAAGTGCGTACTGTCAAATATGTCAACGGACCAAATAAAAATTGCGAAAAATGCGATTATGTCGCAGATAAAGCTAGAAATTTACGAGCGCACATGATTCGAAATCACAGCGATTCAGTGTTCCACTGTGATCAATGTGATTATGTTGCAACGTTTCAGTACAATTTGAAGAATCATCATGACAGGATGCATAGTGGGAAGGTTCTGCAGTGTGAGAAGTGTAGCTACTCTACCAGAGATGCGAACAGGTAAAACACCCCCTCCCCTCCACCCCCCTCTTTAGATTCGTGACACCTATACCTTAATTCAGCTGCAAATTAAAAGGGGAGGGAAAGGAGTGAGTGTCGAAAGGGGAGAGTGAAAAATTTAACATAATGGGAGTATCACTGCTTTTCAATCTAAAATCCAGTCTTTTTTAGTGTGGTTTCTCTTTAAAGTTCCATGGCTATTTCAGAGCTAGGGTTTATTTTTTGAAATAAAGCAGGGTTGTTTTTTTTCTCGCATTATTATTGCATTGCAAATTGTTAAACTTGACTTAGTAAATTCATTTCTGGATTGGAGTGTGGTCAATCATCATAGGACGTCCCTAAAAACTTTGACTGAAAACTTCTTCTTTTTTAATGTTCAAAAGACAAAAGTATATCAGAACTCCTGATGATTGGGAAATAGTTAAAATCGAAAAAATGAAATATTGATGTTCTAATTTCAATTCAAGGGACTGTCGAAATTTCAAGCATGCTAAGTGTTTAATTCTAATTATATCCTCCATTTTATTTAGTAGCAGAATTCCGCAAATCACTTTTATATTGAAATTCATTCATTCATTAATCCTTCAAAGCTTTTAATGGTACCTTGGTTGTGAACTAAACATATACAGGGAGTATCACCAAAATTACATCATCAGTGCCTTGAAAACATTTAACTTATTTTATCATAAATAAAAACTTTTAATGTTTTCTTCCCTAGAATGAGATATCACGGTCAGAGTAAACACGAAGAACGGAAGTTTCCCTGTCAGTTCTGTGACTATGTTGGATCCGTTCTCAACGAACTGAAGAGACACATGAGAAGAAAACATGGCAACGACAAGTTTAAATGCGACATGTGTGACTATGTGGGTAGACGAGTTGATCACTTAAGAGATCACAAGAAGAGAATTCACGAGAACGCAAGGAATGGCGTTAGTCCAGTTAAAGCACCCGTGTCTCAAGCAGCCAAACCGCAGGCCGATCCTCCTATTATAGGTCCTGTACCAGGCCAAAACGATCAGTTGATCGACTACTCGAGATCTCATCAACCGCCGTTTGTTGAACAGAAACCGCCGTCTGATCACATACCGCCGAGTCATTCTACCATTGATCCCAAACCTCTCAACTATCCTAACTATATGCTAAGTGGACACCATTTCCTTGTCGATCATTTGCCTAGAACTGATCTTCGCAACGACATGATCCGATATGAACATTTTCCGATGCGAACGGATCATTTTGCCGGAACTCCGATGTACCGCCCTGAGAGCTCGCATCGGAACGACATCACAGAGTCGGATCTGAGAAACTTTTATCTTCAACGTCCAGATTTGCATGTGCGTGCAAACATCCCGGATAATTCGGTACCGATCGATCATTCGATGCCGCGTCCGGGCCCTGTCGATCACTCAATGTCGGTGAACGGTCCGATTGATCACTCGATGCCAAGAATAAACAATGCTTCCTCAAGAAATCATACTCAACCTCGCCCTGACCTTCCCATGGGCGGGCACCTCGGATACCGGGGCGATCTGACGATCCCTAGACCGGACCTGATGCAACCCCGCCTTGATCATCACAGGATGGATCATAAGATCGATTACGGTCAGGCGGGTCATCTATCAATACCTAGAACAGATGAATCACGACCCGATATGTCACATCTAGATCGGATCTTCCACCAAGTGCATTACAATTAGAAGATTTTCTTCCAGTATTAATCTTTATGTACATTTATGTACAAGAGTTTTTATGTACACTGTACAGTGTTTGAGAACTGTAAATATTGTTATGTCTTGAATTATGTTAAAAACTTGAAAACTCTGACCGGAGTTTATGAATTCATGAATTTATTTTTCATGAAAGTTGACACAATGTACAAAAAATGTAAATTGATATTAAATGACGAAATTATTGGAATATGCTTCTGAAAACAGTGCAGATCCATTTCACATATTTAACATAGAAACCCGTTTTTATGCACTTAATTGCCTTGCCGTAGATACTTGATACTGAACTTAATCCCAGGTCTGAACCAGTTTTAATTCTAATCCTAGCTTTATGTAATAGAAGATTATGTAACTGATCTTAGAAGATGTGAACCTGACCTATGCATATGTAAACTTGTTAATGTATCACCTGGGGAAACTATTTTTCTAAAAATGAGTTTTTAAATAACAAATTTTTTTTCACGTAACTAGCTTCATTTAGTAAAATATGAACTATGGATGTAAAATGAAAAATATTGTAGAACTGAGCCGCTTCACCTCAATATTGCTAATTCACAGTAATTCGGATCAGACTACCTGACCTACCAATTACCATTATCAAATTTCGAAAAAACCGCCAGTTGATGGAAGGAAATCTTCCAAATGTGATCTTAACCTGCCAATTAATAGCAAGGAGGACCCCGGGTTATAGATATTCGTCAAAAAATGTAAGACCTTTTTTTCTCTCATTGTCTGGACCCACACTTATGACTAACGATGAGCTAGAAGTATTGTTTGCAAATTCATTAATGAATATTTGACAACAACAAAAAATTATGATTTATTTTAACTCGCCATTTGGGAGTGTTCAATGGTTCTCTCTTATTTAATTTATATGAAAGATATTCTTTTCTAAATAGTAAATATATGCATTACAAGTTTTGGGATTCTTTTACTTTAAGGAGATTTATGTGAAATACTAATTAAACGCTCTTATTCTAATGAAATCATTCGGGATGTTAAGATGTTGAATTTTAAAATCCTCCTTACATGTGACAGTTTGTGCTGTGTGCTCGGGTTTGTGCCTTCAATCTTCATCTCTACAGCCGGAGTTAGCATTTACGTAAAAATCAAACTTTTATCGCACATTTTGTAGTGTCTGCAATATACCCTCCCACGAAACATGACAGTTGGTGAATAGTTCAAAATGTCTTATTCCATAATTTAATATCTAATACAGTATGTGGAAGAAGACATTCAAAACTGTTCACCACCAACTGTCCTGTTTCGTGGGACTCCCTGTAGTTTGAACTTGATTTTTTGAATCCCAAATAAAACTTAATTTTAAAAGAAGGGGAAAATTAGGTTGCCTAGCACTTGTTAAGTTAAAAAAGGGTAGAAATATGAAATGAGCCAATTTTATTCGTTTTTGAAGTTTGAAACACTTTACCCCCCTACTCCCCCCCGCAAACACACCCGTAGACACTATTTTCCGGGATTATAAATTTATTCTTAGTGCGTAAATAGATAGTTAAACGGAGTTTGACTTAATTTACGCAATTGGCTATCCAGTAACCGTCTATTCGAGTCGACATGCGTCGCACATCAAAATTGTCATTAATATATCAGTCTTGAAAGAGTCTTATTAGTGCTACATCAAACTTTTATTGGCAAGATAAAAAAATGTCGGAAACTATGGGAGAGTGCGCCAAATGTAAAGTAAGGGTGAATAAGGAGCACTGTGTTGAGTGTGCCCTTTGTAAATTGGTCTTTGATGCTGATTGTGCGGGGTTGTCGGAGGTAGAGTTCAGAGTACTAGGAGAAGCTCGGAGCAGGGATGGAGAAATCCTAGGCACAGGTGGAACTAATGGAGGCAGTACTGAAATATTTGAAAAGCTCAGCAGACCTATTGAAGAAGTATTTGGAGGACACATCGTAGGCATTAAAGAGGAACGAATCGAGGGCGTTAAAGAAGAACGAATTGGAGAAATAAAAGAGGAAAGAATCGGAGGACTTAAAGACCAACAAATCGGAGGAGTTAAGGATCATATTGGAGGAGTATTCTGGTGCTGTGAAAGCTGTCGTGTCCTAATGAAGAAGATGAAACCTGTTGACAATGACAATAAAGTTGATAACAAAATGGAGGTCAAAGAACTGAAGAATAAGAAAAGGGAGGATGAGGACTCAAAGGAGTTAAGAATGGAGAGTGAAAACCCGCTGCTTACCCTCATTAAAGAGCTTAAGGAATCAAAGAGAGCAACTTATTAATAGACACCTATTAAAATTATGATTCATATTTCAAGACCGGTTCGTTTGTTAAGTGTCACATCCCATTCGCATTAAATTCTATTTTAGTAACTCATTGAAATTCGGGACAAATTGTAGCCTTAGACATGTAGAGAGTTACTCATAAAGGATAAGACTTCAGAACCTTCTGTACGGAATTACACTGTCTGTTTCCTTATGTGTAAGCTTCCCTTCAAATTTATTTATTTCTTTGCTCAATCATTAAATAAGCTATTGAGAGAGCTAGGCTTAAAATACAATTTAACGTTACACTCGTTATATTTTGATAGTTATAGGTCGTCTTTAAAGTCTCATTCTTTGTAAGTTATCCTGTAAATTTACACAGCTTGATTTTTTTACTTCAGTTTAAAAGTAATGGCAAAATTCTTGCTGGCAGTTTGCTTGAAAGGGTGATTTTCTCAGTTTTTATCCCAAATCTTGAGCTATAATACTCCAGAAGAAATTCTGCGTCGGAGCATTTTTCGAAATGTCTTCTTCTATACCTAATATTATCCGTATTCGTTATCACTAGGACCAGAATCAATGAGAAGTTAGAAGAAGTTGAACCACGTAATGTCGGTTCAAACAGTTCTTTTTTGTTCCGGGTTAAGCAGAAGAGAATTGTGGTTCAACTTATTCTACTTAGTCTAGCCACCTCATTTATTTAACACTTATCCTATTTATTATATCTGGTCTCTGCAATGCTTGATCTCAATATTTGACTAATCTGCAGATTAATTTAATCTTTCACGTAGATTCAGTCTGCTTATATAAAGTCATCAATTTTTAAGAAAGGATCGACTTTGAAGTGTCGCAACGCCTTGGGCTTTGATAAATTGTTGCTCTAGCTCACTTATACTTTTCTGAAGCCCTTTACATGTACTCTGAGCTGGGAACTTTAGAATCGTGAATATCGAGATCAATGCTTGATCCTCTATTTTTATTAATCTCGAGACTAACCTAATCTTGTGCTTGTTTCCTGAAAAGTGTATAAAATTCAACCAATCATTGTCGCGTATCAGAAGCCGGGAAATTTGAAATTTTGCGCGCCATTTATGATTAATATACAGAAACGGGAGGGACTCTCTAATTTTGAAAAACCGGTTTTAAAATTTTCTCTACTATATCCAAAAAAGAGTGGATTAAGCAAGAAATTAAAAGTGTCTACATTGGATATTCGGATTAAGCAGTCGGGATTAAAGGTATCCCATTCTAAAGTTCTCACTCTGGTCTGATTAGCTTCAGGTTTTAAATAATCATCTCTAAACCTGAAATAAATCTGGGGGTGAGGAGAGGGGGGTTTCAGTGGCAAAAAAAGTTGCTCTGATTGGGTCACACTGAAGGTTTCTCAAACAGTGCGTCAACCTGTTAGATCAACATACAGGCATGATATCAGAGAAATAAAGGTAACCAAATATATTGATAATCTAATTGAAGGTAACCTATTTTTTTAAAACATGGTTACTAAGGATGATAATTCAAAGACAACTGTCTTTTTTTGTAAAGACTTTTTTATATAAATTAATGGTTAACCTTTCTGGTTAACCCTTACTCTCATTACACTGCAGACTAAGGAAAAATTATCTGGAAAATTTTAATTTAATTAAATTTTGAGCATTTAAGAGTATATAGTAGCATATGTTTCTGTTGAACTATTAACATTATGTTCAGCAAGATGAACATTTTCTGTTAATGAATATTATGTTCAGATGGTGAACAGTTTCTGTTAAATAATGAATATTATGTTCAGTATGGTGAATAGTTTATGTTAAATAATGAATACTATGTTCAGCATGATGAACAGTTTCTGTTAAATAATGAATATTATGTTCAGCATGTTGAACAGTTTCTGTTAAATGATGAATATTATGTTCAGCATGTTGAACAGTTTCTGTTAAATAATGAATATTATGTTCACCAAGGTGAACAGTTTATGTTTAATAATGAATATTATGTTCAGCATGGTGAACAGTTTCTTTTGAATAATGAATATTATTTTCAGCATGATAAACAGTTTCTGTTAAATAATGAATATTATGTTCAGCATGTTGAACAGTTTCTNATAGCTGATCTAAGAAAAGTTGTACAGTTTCTGTTAAATAATGAATATTATGTTCAGCATGGTGAACGGTTTCGCTTCACCTCTGAAAGTGTTGGTGAGGGGCATCCTGACAAGATGTGTGACCAGATCAGGAATACTGAGACTTAAATACTTTTCATAACATTTTTAATCAAAACTATGTTTACTAATCAATTTAGAATTTGTTCTTAAAAAAGCTTGAAAAACATTTTATGGATCTTACTTTATATGCAGAATAGTAAAATTATACGGGCAGCCGTAGTACATTTGAATTTGTACTGTACCGCACAGACATTTTCTTAATTAAGCAGACAATCAACAGGAGTAGCCGGTGCAACAAGGTTGACGCGGTTAGACTTTATGCTTCATATATGTTGAATTTACTTTTACTAAAGGGGCAGAGGTGCGTGATTATGACCGCGATTCAATTTTAAACTTGATTAATTACTGGTATAATCTCAAAATGGCCATGGTAGGTAAAAGGTGCTGAACTTTTGATTTTTCAAGGGTTGACTATTAAATATATAGCATTATTCATAGGTTGACATATTAGGTTGCAAAGATAAGGATTAGAAAATCTAAGAAGGTCACTTGCAACCTCAGATAGACGTTGGTTAAGATGAATCATTCTAGATGAAATAGTTAAAGTTTAAAATCAATGGTTTACACCATATTATTGTAATTATAAAGGGATTAAAAAAATGAGGCGATTTATCAAATCCATTTAATAAATAAAAAGGTGCGGATAAATATTAATAAATATTGATAAATATTAATAAATATTAATAAATATTAATAAATATTAATAAATATTATTAAATATTAATAAATAATAATAAATATTAATAAATATTAATTAAGCCACCTTTACAAGATAAGTAAAAGTCTACGGTTGTGCAGTGATGCGATTCTTGATGCACATCTACGTGAGGATAGTGATGCGAAGGTTGCTGTAGAAACGGTCACAACAACCGGCCTTATCATGTTAATCGGTCAGGTCACCAGCAAGGCAAATATTGACTACCAGAAGGTCAGAATTAAATTCATTATTGTTAGGAACTTTTATATTTAGGATAAATCCTTGATACCCCAATTTTAATTATCCCTGCATCATATGACCACCAAGGAGGAATTAGATTAATCCGGAGGTCTGCACAAGATGAATATTAATGCTTGATGACTTCTGTTTTTTTCCGTTTTAAAAGGATCATTTTAGCTAATCAAAAATGCCATGATTCAAACTTCTTAGGTTGGGAGAGATATTGTGAAAGAGATTGGTTATGATGACTCCAGTATAAATGTTTAGGTTGGGAGTGATATTGTGAAAGAGATTGGTTATGATGACTCCAGTATAAATGTTTAGGTTGTGAGAGATACAGTGAAAGAGATTGGTTATGATGACTCCAGTATAGCTGTTTAGGTTGTCAGGGATATTGTAAAAGAGATTGGTTATGATGACTCCAGTATAACTGTTTAGGTTGTGAGAGATACTGTAAAAGAGATTGGTTATGATGACTCCAGTATAACTGTTTAGGTTGTCAGGGATACTGTAAAAGAGATTGGTTATGATGACTCCAGTATAACTGTTAAGGTTGTCAGAGATACTGTGAAAGAGATTGGTTATAATGACTCCAGTATAACTGTAAAGGTTGTCAGAGATACTGTAAAAGAGATTGGTTATGATGACTCCAGTATAGCTGTTCAGGTTGTCAGGGATACAGTGAAAGAGATTGTTTATGATGACTCCAGTATAACTGTTTAGGTTGTGAGAGATACTGGGAAAGAGATTGGTTATGATGACTCCAGTATAACTGTTTAGGTTGTCAGGGATAAGTGAAAGAGATTGGTTATGATGACTTTAGAATAACTGTTTAGGTTGTGAGAGATACATTGAAAGAGATTGATTATGATGACTCCCGTATAATTGTTAAGGTTGTCAGGGATACAGTGAAAGAGATTGGTTATGATGACTCCAGTATAACTGTTTAGGTTGTCAGGAATACAGTGAAAGAGATTGGTTATGATGACTCCAGTATAATTGTTTAGGTTGTCAGAGAAAACAGTGAAAGAGATTGGTTATGATGACTCCAGTATAATTGTTTAGGTTGTGAGGGATACAGTGAAAGAGATTGGTTATGATGACTACTCCAGTATAACTGTTTAGGTTGTGAGAGATACTGTGAAAGAGATTGGTTATGATGACTCCAGTATAACTGTTTAGGTTGTTAGGGATACAGTGAAAGAGATTGGTTATGATGACTCAAGTAAAGGGTTTGATTATAAGACTCTAAGCCTCCTCGTGGCTCTCGAACATCAAAGCCCAGATATCGCTCAGGAACCGTCATCGCTTTTTAGCCTTTTTATCAAGCTTTTTATGTGTTTTTTTGATCATTAAAACCCCTTGCCCCGAAGAATGTTTCTTGAAGCGACTCTGAATATAATTACAAGTGACCTTTCTATTTATTTTATACGTCCATGAACGAATGAGCTATCCATGTTTCTGTTTTTGAAATTTGATCAATATCGATTGTGGCCCTTGAACACCAAAGCCCAGATATCGCCCAGAAATCATCATTGTTTTTTTTTGTCTTTTTTTCATAAATCCTGAGCAAGTTGTTCAAATAAAGATCTTCACTCCCCCCAAAAATCACCTTAAAATTAATCTTAATTCAAAGAGTGTTTTTGACAATTCTCATAGTTAAAGGGCGTCATAAAAGTCTCATTCTTTGTGGATAATCTGTATCTCTTTCTTCATCTAAAAGGTGACAACCAGTGGAATGGAATTTTGATAGTAAACAGTGTTGAGATTTGCACACTCCGAGGCAGAATTAAAAGAAATTGAGCGGCGGCTTAAATTTAAACCTTGGCTCAAATATGGTTGGTTCAAGATTGAAACAGTTTTACACGTTATGTTGGAATTTGATTAAAACAGTGATATCTTTGTATCATTATTACCAAATATCAGGTTTTAAAAATAATTTGAAATTACCATATCATCGATCTAAAGCTGATGAAGAGAGGTGCTAGGGTGTTCATCACAACGGTGTACTCAAGGAGGATATTGGTGCTGGAGATCAAGGGTTTATGTTCGGATATGCTACAGGTACAAGTTTAATCCATAGCGCGGCAATATTCATATTATGTACATATACAGTAACAGCAGCGGATAGGTCTGTAAAAAGCGACCATCTATTACATCTTTGCTTTCAAGGGAGCTGAGAATTTCTCATAGATAAAGATAGATTGCGCATAAGACGACATTTTTCATCTTGAAAGATATAAATGTACAGAGATGTTTTAAAGATATTCCTATTATATAGATTAACTAGGTCGGTTGTGAACATTGGCTGTTCTTATGTCATTGAGTACTTGTGGTGTACATGAGTTCTGTAGAGAGAAATTTAAGTTAGTTTATTCCTTCTCATGTCCTTCTTCAGTTCTCGTCAATATGATATATTGCTCAGTGAAATATTGTTGTTCAAATAGTTTCATTCCCGGAGTTATTTTACACTCTATTATGAAGCCCATTAAAACACCAAACCACCCCGCTTATCATTGAAGTACACATTGACCCCTAGAAGTATGAGTTCGCGGACTGTACAATTCTTGGTGATTTTGCGTACATAAGCTATCTATGTTTATTTATTTATCTATGGAATTTCAGTTTTTTTTTCAAAGTGTTTTCTTTATTTTCTATGATTATCAAAGCTAACAGGATCTAGTTTTCTTTTTATATGTTGGAACCAATGCTCTGATACTCCAGGTAACTGTGAAAGATTAATGCTGCTCTTTTAGTTTCCACATATATGTGGAGAGAAATGTACCATGTGCCTGTTCGTTATATTTAAATATATTAGAAAACAAGTATTTAACGCATGATTTGGATTTTTATTGTATTTTACAAATATTATAAATATAGCTATAGCTGGCCGAACAGCTGGACCAAATTGGCTGAATATTTGGAAGGAATCAATGGGTACCCTGGGGGTAACATAGGCTAAAAAATCGATTTTTTTTCCTTCATAATTCGACTTTATTTTTTGAGATGAAACTGATGAGTGTATGCCCCTGACTGTTATGCTGGCCCATCAACTGAACAAGAAAATAGCTGATCTAAGAAAAGATGGATCATTATGGTGGGCTAGACCTGATAGTAAAGCACAGGTAGGAAAATGTTACAATGAGTGCATGTTCTCAAATATAAATCCATCTCCATTTCAACTAAATCTAGAAACATACATGTTGTAATATTAAAATTCTATAGAAAAGTATAAGTGAGTCAGTAAGATAAAACCCAAGGTCAAGGTGATGCAACGCTTCAAAGTTAACCTTGTCTCATGAATGGATGCATAGCTATATTGATATGAAGAAAAAAATTCTTCCTGATCACTTATTTTTGTATTTGTATTTCACTTATGTAACTTATTTTTGTATTCGTATTTCACTTATGTAACTTATTTTTGTATTTGTATTTCACTTATGTAACTTCTTTTTGTATTCGTAATTCACTTATGTAACTTATTTTTGTATTCGTATTTCACTTATGTAACGTATTATTTTATTCGTATTTCACTTATGTAACTTATTTTCTGGTTATCAAGACTGATTTATTTGGTGTACCGCCCCGTTTTTTCATATACAATCTATGTGTACTGTACAGCATGGTCTAGCTCCTTAAAAGTCAGCAGAGTACAGTGTACATGAAATTAACCTGAGTTTACAGTGATCGAAATATTATGAAAAAAAAAATAATATTACATAAAGGAATGGAGTCTGCCACAAACTGAAATTTTCCTATCGTTATAACTTTACAACCCAATGTCGTACACCTTAGATATTTCAAACTATGAATTCTGGTAGATCAAATAATTTGAGTTTGAAATATCAAAAGTTTACCCTATCCAGTTGCAGAGATATTGGTTTTAGAAAATCTGAGTTTGTGACAAAAACTCAGTTCCTTTGCTAAAATTTATTTTGTATTTTTATTTTGTTTTTATTTAGGTGACATGTGAATATTTCTTTGATAATGGAGCCTGTATTCCAATACGTGTACATACTGTTGTAGTTTCTGTACAGCATTCAGAAAAGGTATGTAAATATCAACAAGGACATCGTACATTGTACAACGGTACATAGATAACTTTAACAAGATGTAAACAGTTCCTCCTGTGTACAATGTGCATGCTTTTGCTTTTTTGTAAAACACTGAGAAACAGTACATAGATAACAACATGTACATTGTACAATGTGCACATTACCTCCTGTGTATGATATGCTACTTTTGTTGGCTCTGTACAACCAACATGTAAACAGTTCCTCCTATGTACAATGTAAACACTTTAGTTTCAGTCAGATATGGTGCATAGTACATGCCGGCGAGTACCTCCTGTAAAATGTAGTTGTCATTTGTATAATAATAATAATAATAAAACATTCACAAATTCATTTTCTTAACAGAAGCATTCAATTTTACAATACACAATAGAATGGACTGAAAAGTTTGTAAAAAGTCGCCCCCCCCCCAAAAAACAAAACACCAAATTTAACAGTTAATTCTTACAATGAGTTTTATAAATGTTCTGAAATGGTTAATTTGAGGACATTTGAAAAGAATTGAAATAGGAAGGCTCTAAAATTCTCAACAAGTTTTTGCGAAAGTTAATTTTTTTTTTGAAGAATATTTTCTTAATTGAGGTGAGTCTTGAGTACCTGAGATGTGATGTCCTGGAGAAGGTTGTGAAGAGAGTAATTCCCCTGAAATATCTGGATAAAAATACTGTGGTTCATATCAATCCCTGTGGGAGTTTTGTTATCGGAGGTCCCATGGGAGACGCAGGACTTACAGGCAGAAAGGTTGGTTTACGGTTATTATAGGTAAATTGATTTAAGAATTTTCCAATGTATCGACTAGATTTATATTATCCTAAAAATAAATTTTGTGAGAAGGGAGGAGCATATGTCACCTGCAAAAAAGAATCACAATTTTTTCCCCAAAATTAAGGTATTTTTACTTTATATACACCCAAGGATCATTGGGGTGGCCCCCCCCCTGTAGAATAAGATTTTTGATCAACATACCAATTTTTCAAATAGTAGTACAGTGATTATTAGCTCAGTAATGCTGTGTTTAAAATATATTTTGTAGTTTGCTAGAAAACTAAAAAATAGGCTATCAAAACTAAATTAGATAATAAACTCAAAACAATGTTTATGTGAGTTTTCATCTAAAATGATCAGTTTTGATTGTAAACTATTATAAATGTAAGATGTAAAAGATCATCAAAATCTAAGAAAATTTTCAGTTTTAATCATTAAATTATAAAAATTTCCTCGTTCAATATGTTTCACCCGGTGTGCCCCCCCCCCCCTAAACAGAAACGCCCAGTTACGGCCTGGTATTAATATTCTGTCACTAGCTCCACTTTAGCCTTATTTCCGAATTTTGTAGATCCATTCTATCCTCTCGGGATTCGAACTTCAAGGATAAATGATTCTAGCTGTTATCTCCTGAAAAGCCGGGATAATAACAGAAAAGGGTGGTGAAGGCACACCGCACTTGTTTTTCTTCTGAACCGCAAATGGCGTCAAAATTAAACTTCTTGGAAGTGCGCTTAATTATTATTCATCAGGACTGCACTTCTTTTTCGTCCATGATTTATTTCAGTGTTTAAAAAGGTGCGTTCTTGCTTAATAGTATGGTACGCGCACTGCCAAAAATATAAGTTTATAAATGACGTCATTTGTGGTAATGACAAGAAATATGTGTGACATGTGTCTTACCTCCCCTAACAGGCCTAAAACTTTGATCCTTCAGGGCAAAGGGGGGAGGGGGTGGTTATTGGAATTAAAGCATCATACTTAATTGTACATTAAAAAGTATTTAATTGAGAGAAAGCAAAAAGACAGAGAAACAATTATTAGTGAACATCTTCTAGTCTTTGCCATAAACTAAAATTTTGTAACCCCATATCTTTGCACCTGATGCATATGGTGTAAATCTTTAATTGATTGCAAACTTTGGTTATTTGATTTAACAGAGTTCATCGCTTGAAACATCAAAGGTCTGTGACGTTTGGTTGCAAAAATATAGGTAGACTCAATTCCTCTTCCAAAATATCTATACACCTAACCTATGAATTTCTAGATTATTGTGGATACTTACGGCGGGTGGGGTTCCCATGGTGGTGGCGCATTTTCTGGAAAGGATTATTCCAAAGTAGACCGTTCAGCGGCATACGCCCTGCGCATGATTGCAAAATCACTGGTCAAGTCAGGTCTCTGCCGCCGCTGTTTAGTCCAGGTATTATAGTATAGATAATGTAAACCAGAAGCCTCCAAATTTTCAAATGTGTGATGCAAATGTTGGTGTGCAGAGTTTTCTTTATATTACTTACAGAAGCTGCAGTACACTTTCTTGTTAAACTACAGTAAATTGTACGAAAGATTGAAATCTTACACATTTTCAAAAAGGAATAGGAATAAAGGGAAAGGAAATGGCGCTGGTCTGGCATGAGAAAGCCAGTCGCAATGCTATGCAGACAAGTACGGTAAACCTTACACACTTTTTTGGTCCTGACACACAACATGACTACAGTCCAGGAAATTGCAGAACAATGTTGTCAATCAATTATAATTAAGCTTGAATAACGACTAGTTTATTGTAAACTTTAATCAAATTATATTCTTTGCATGAAAATTTGCCTTATAGTGTTGACTTAAATATATAAATAATATACTACATGTATATTAAACTTATTTTTAAGTAAACAATTAACAATAATCAAATGTACTCTCCTAGACTGTACAAATACCGAGATTCGTTTGTACTGTTCAGTAAACTTTACACACACTCTTTGCACACATGACGTTTCTGCCCCCTGGTTTTCAATCATAAATTCTCTTTATAGAAAAGCTTCAATGAGAAAAAAGGTTTTGAATTTCCAATAATATAACCAAATAAAGTTGTTTGCTTATTATTGTGCCAAAAATGAAAACTAGAGTAGCTACACCAAGAAATATATAGACCAGGAACCGCCATATCTCATGCGTCAAATCTGTGTACTGCAGTGGGAGGAGATCAAAACAAAGAATTCAGGGGCAACGCATCATTTTTGAGGGGAAAAGACCCAAGGGGTGGAATAAGAATATATTGCTATTGTATTTTCCATATTGACCAGAAAGCCAGAAATTATAAGTATTCACTCTAACTTGATATATTAACTTGTTTTTTGTTGGACTGTAATATCACATCAGAGCTGTAGACCTTTCCCTTCAACTTCTGTGGGGGCACTGGGTTTGTTTACATTCCTCCCACAGTGTACAGTACATAATATGCGTATATCTGAGTTGGGCGTTCCTGTATATAGCAGGATAGTTTTTAATATTACTTTAGAGAGGGATGTTTTTAAAATTACAGTACAAACAAATTGATTACTCGTGTGAAATAATCCTTAGGTCTCTTATGCTATTGGACTATCTGATCCATTGGGTATAGCTGTGTTTGATTATGGAACTGGGTCATTATCCTCACAGGTTATTATTTAAAGATATTGATGATAATGCTTTGACTGATGAAATTAAAAGAGTAATATTATAAATAATAATTAATAATAATAATAGTAATAATATTAATATAAATGATCATGAATATAGATAGATAGATAGATATAATAATGATACATATAATGATAATGTTTATAATGATAATAATATATATAATATACATACTTTGCTTGTCTTTTTGTTTGAAACTGATAATCTTCAAAACGGCTGATCCGATTCGGGCTCAAATTTTTTTTGGGACCTCACATGACCCCAGGGAAGGTTTATGGATGCCCAAAATTACAAAAGAAATATTATTAAATCCGCGAATTTTGTTGTTGTTGTAAAAATAGAATTTGCTCACAGATAGAACAACAATTAAAATTACAATAGTATCCTAGTGATGATATTTGTCTCATGTGTATATGTTAACCCTCCCTGTATTTAATGTCTCATGTTTATTGACCCACCCTGTATGTTTAGAAGTTGACCGAAATAGTGAAGAAAAACTTTGATTTGCGGCCTGGACGAATAGTTCAAGATCTGCAGCTACAACAACCAATATTTCAACAAACAGCAGCTTATGGACACTTTGGAAGGAGCTGTTTTCCTTGGGAGCAGCATAAGCAGCTCCGCTACTGATCTACACAGAGCTCTTCGGCAAATCTTCTCTAGATAGATTTGAAATTGACCTATATTTCCCTAAGATTTGTAGATTTTACATCCATATTAGCCGATTTTTCACAAACTCTGATTTTCTAATCCCTATATTCGTACAACCTCATGTCGTAACCTTAAGATATTTCAAACTATAAATTCTGTATGATCAAATAGCATAAGCTTGAAATATCAGGGTGTACAACATTTGGTGCAGGGATTTGAAAATCAAAGTTTGTGGCTAAGACTAAATTCCTTTGGTAGATTTTCCATCCATATTGGCAGATTTTTTCCATAATTTGGTAATTTTCCATAAATATTGGCAGATTTTCATCTTAATCTAAATAATAGTTAGATCAAATAGCAGTGGCGNTCCCCGTTAAGAAACTTGATCTCCATTCTTCATGTCCATAATTACCATTACAAGGCAAAATATCAGCAAATTTTTTGTCGCTTTGCGCAGATAATTTTACTTAATCAACTTTCAAGATTTTTTAATGCATAGCGTACTTGCACAACAGAGGTGTTGTAAAAATCACCGCTTGAAGTCGCAAGAATTGTAATGCCATTACAGGGGCGGGCTATGGGGGCTGAGGCCCCCCCCCCCTGGATTAGTGAAATCTATTATATAATTTTCACCAATTTGCATGTGTTTGAGTAGATTAGATTATTTTGCAAACAGTTGTGTATTCTTTCTCTATATT
This sequence comes from Eurytemora carolleeae, assembly GCF_000591075.1. Lineage (NCBI taxonomy): Eukaryota > Metazoa > Arthropoda > Copepoda > Calanoida > Temoridae > Eurytemora > Eurytemora carolleeae. Next base: position 445,811 of record NW_019396043.1, read on the forward strand.
AAAACATTTCATCACTTAAATTTTCTAAAACAAGAACTAGTAAAACAAAATAGTAGCTTGAAGAATATAGAAACGACTATTTACTCCATTTTATGAAATCAAAGTGAACTTAATAAATTGTCTTTGATTATAGTTAAGCAGAGTTCCTCAATATCTTCACTTGTAATAGGAAGTCACATATAGCTATTGAAGTCGTTTATACTTTAACCTGAAGATTAGGTTAATTTATGTTTATGTTTATGAGGCGACTTCAGAGGGGATGATAGTTCTCTGTGTGCTCAGTTAGCTGTACTGTACACTTACACCTGTTTATTATTATTGATATACTATAGGTTAGGCCAGAATCAACTTATAGTAAATAAATATGCACTATGCTCTCGGTATAGTTTATGGCCTATAAAATTAGTAAAGGATTAGCGTACATTATCACTCTGTACACTATAACCTCGTTGGTACCGACTCCCATATCCCAGGTATCGTCAATGGAAAATTAAAATAAAAAAAATTGTCCTTAAAAATATAGATTTCTTAAAATCAACGAAAATAAATCGATTAGAGAGCAATTCAATGAAAATTCCGAAACTACCTATAAGATGGGCGCGCAGCGTCAGTGAGGCCTAGTATTAGATAAAATTGATGATTGCAAAGTGCAATCATGGAATATATATGTGTGGGAAGACTTAGTCGGAATAACATAAAATCATACTATCTTTCTATCTGATTTTAGATAATTTTTAACGAAATCGCGTTATTTGTGGTAAAAATTGAATTTCTCCTTACCTATCTTATCTAGGGGCTATATTGGTTCTATGAGACACCCTGGATATATGGGCCATATTGGTTATAATAGGAACCCTGGATGTAGGGGCAATATTGGTTCAATGAAAACCCGTGGATCTAGGGGTTATATTGGTTCTATGAGGAACCCTGGATCTAGGGGCCATATTGGTTCTATGAGGAACCCTGGATCTAGGGGCCATATTGGTTCTATGAGGAACCCTGGATCTAAGCTTTGCAACTTTAGAGCTCCTGTTTTCTATATATTAGCTATAATCAAGAATATTTTAAATAAATCATAATATTTATTATCCAAAGATCTTCAGTCAAAAATAAACAATGATTGTTCAGTTTTTTCGTATAGAATCCATTTTTTATACTGTGACCATAAGTTTTATAAATATCTCTATAGTATCTGCAAAATGTTTCCAAACAGACATAATTAATCATACCACACGAGGTTAATTACAATGTTTTGTGGCCGGAAAATGTGCTGGGCAGGGGAAAATATATACATTTAAAACATTCCGAGTTATGACAATATTTATTCAACATTTAGCCCTGATAATTTATACTGTTTTTCAGTATAGCTGCCATTTCCTGTTTTGTTAATATCATAATTTTCACTTTGTTATCAGTTCTGCAATGTATTTTAGTCTAAAATCACATATTTTGAACAAATTTTCTTTTTTTCTTCTTTTTTCTTTACTCTTCGTTGTTTTTGGTTTGTTTATCTGTTTATCTGTTTATCTATTTATCTGTTTATCTGTTTATCTGTTTATCTGTTTATCTGTTTATCTGTCTATCCGTTTACCTGTTTATCTGTTTATCTGTTTATCTGTTTATCTGTTTAGCTTTTTATCTGTTTATCTGTTTATCTGTTTATCTGTTCATCTGTTTATATGTTTATCTGTTTATCTGTTAAGCTTTTTATCTGTTTATCTGTTTAGCTTTCTATCTGTTTATCTGTTTATCTGTTTATCTGTTTAGCTTTTTATCTGTTTATCTGTTTATCTGTTTATATGTTTATCTGTTTATCTGTTAAGCTTTTTATCTGTTTATCTGTTTATCTGTCTATCTGTTTATCTGTTTATCTGTTTATCTGTTTGTTTATCTGTTTATCTGTTTATATATCTATTGTTCTCAAACATTAAGCGGACAGCTTGCTAGTCGTCCATTTTTAACCTAAAACAAGGGATTTTGAAAAAAGTTAAAAATTATTTTTTTATAATAAAATTTTACTTTAATTTTTTTGAGGGTTACTGATGCAGGGACAGCTCCATAAAGGGTATAGTCCTGAGATATTTATGCAATTGAAATTAAACTATTCAACAAAAAATGTAAGAATCTATAAAACCCGATTTTGATTATTTTTTAATGTTTTGATTTTGCAATTGCACATAATTAGTGGCAGTTATGCACAATACCAATTAGACGTTTTTTCCACCAAGGATAAAACATTTCAGGGCATTTTAATAATAGCTCTTGGCGAAGCGTAAAGACATATTGTCACAATCAAATATAATTTTCTGTCATAAGGATGACAAATTAAATGTGATCATTATCATTTTTTTGTAGATTTTCATTTTTTTTTGTGTTTAGAGGTTAATTGCACAATGTTCCTGTGTGTGTCCTGGACTTGGACTAAAGATTGCGCGCCATTCTTCCTGGTTTGGTTCCAGCCTTAATACCTGGAATAGAAAAAATATTTATAAAACATGCGTAATGGAATTCTGAAACTTGAGTTTCACGAAATTTAAATTTAATAAGTAACATTTAACATTTTAAAAGAAATTATTTTGATACCACAATCTGAAGAAAAACAATCGTTTCTTCATTAAAGGGACTGATTTTACGTAATTCCAAGGGACCCTTCGTTTATAGAGTGGCGTTAGTTCTTCTATCAGAATATTGAATAAAAGTGATCAATATCCATAGATAAAGATAGATTGCGCATAAGACGACAATTTTCATCTTGAAAGATATAAATGTACAGAGATGTTTTAAAGATATTCCTATTATATAGATTAACTAGGTCGGTTGTGAACATTGGCTGTTCTTATCATTGAGTACTTAAGTGGTGTACATGAGTTCTGTAGAGAGAAATTTAAATTAGTTTAGTCCTTCTCATCTCCTTCTTCAGTTCTCGTCAATATGATATATTGATATTCTCAAAATAAAATTCACTCCTGAGTGGTTTAATAATTATGAAATCCATTAAAACACCAAACCACTCCGCTTATCATTGAAGTACACTTTGACCCCTAGAAGTATGAGTTCGCAGACTGTCCAATTCTTGGTGATTTTGCGTACATAAGCTATCTATGTTTATTTATTTATCTATGTCAATATCTTTTTCATTGAACTTCAGATGAAGTTCTGAATCGTAAATGTGAAGCTTAAAATTTAGTTTCACTGAAAATTATGTCGACAGCCCATTTATTTAAAAAAAGGGAGTGATTTTCCAACTAAAAAGCATCGGTCATAGCTCTGCATTCTTACCTTTGGTAGGCTAACATACTCATATTTATTAAGAGGCGCGGTGTCACAGCTTTTAAAGATATTATTGACAGCTAGGGTTGCCCCGCCACTGTAATATATACAGCCAGCATTACTCACAGCTTGACCTGAAAAAGATAAATTTTTGTTATTAAAACACCGTATTGACGATGTTCACCTAGAAATTAATCTTTTAAAAAAAATTATTACTCAGCGCTAACTCTAATTTTCTAATCCTTATATCCTTGCAAACTGGTTTGATATTGATAATTCTACTAATATTTATAGGTTTGCTGTCATATAGAGACATATGAACTATAACATTAGAGTTTGAGGCGAGTAATCGGTTATTTTTCAAACTTATGCAATTATATGAGGAATATAAAACTTCTTTTGTGCCTAGTGTCGTTTTTATTTTTAAGGCCTATAATCATGCCGGCTAGCGACAAATTTTATATTTTACTAGTAAGTTTATTAATTAGTAAGCTAAAATCTACAAATCTTTTTATAAGTCTGCTCTTAACAAATAAAAAAAAACAGAATCCATATATGCACATTAATGTTTAATTATTATCATTTCTAATGGTTTGTTATTAAGTATTATTATAATTTTTTTTTATTGATAAAAATAAATTATTATAATAGCTGTACCAAAGGCATATCCTCTGAATGAAATAATTCGTCCTTGCAACTCCATACTAGTCCTATAACACAAGGGTTTAGTTTATAACTCTTTACTGTATCCTAACAGAATAAGTAGCTTAACAGCTGTTCCTGGTTCAACTTCTTTTCAACAATTCATAAGTTTCCATCTTTGAAACTACTTAAGTATTCCATGTCCGCTTAGATTGTCACCTTTTCTGAACCTATTAAAGCTTTGGTACTGGCATGGCTGGTTAACTTTACTCATTCTGTTAAGTATCTATCGCAAAGTAAACTTGCCAAACTTTAGACCCTGAGCTGATTCTACAGAATTTTTTAACTTTAATCAGAATTGTGTTGTCTAAGGTTCTAATTAAACTATGATTTTAAGTAAGTTTCAACCCCCCCCCCCTCTCGTAATGTTGAAAAAAGTGTGAGCTCTCCCCCCTGGACTAAATCCTGTATAAGACACCAGATTAAAAAATGCATTGAACCTGGGAAGGCTGGGACCTTGGCTCCAAATCCCCTTGGCGGGATCAAACACCCAGACAGAGTTGGACGGGTTCTGGTAGAAGGATTTCAGCTCCACGTCGTACTCTACAGTGTATCCACCCACTAGATAGAGCTTACCCAGGTGCCATACTGTAGCTCCACCAGATATCCTTACAATATAGTCGCAGTTAGAGATGCCTATAACTTTTTTGGGGGACATTTAAGGATTTCTGACTTTTAAGTCACTTAACAAAAAGATGTTAACTCTGACAAAAGCTATAATTGTCTTAATTTTTTGCTTTGGTCTTTTATCTTATCTTAGAGTGTGAATATTTTGCAAGTGACAAAAATAAACTTTATATATTAAGCATAACATTTTCTTTAAAATAAATGAAAAATAAAGTTTTAAAAATCTTGGATTTAACGAACCAAAAAAATGCAATGTCATTATATATCTTAAAAAAAGAATTCGTTTAAAGAAACCGCCGTGAAAATGTTGGAGATGTTGAATCTTGATAATGATAAAAATATTGTGACGCACCCCAAGGTTCAATTCTAGGACCCGTATATTTAATCTATATTCCATATCAACCCGTTTTCTATCTATTCTCAATTTAATTTTCTACTTTAACATGTTTTTCCATTTAAGATTTGTCTCTTTGATTACCTAAATGGAGTATCATCAGGGAAAAGCATCCATGCCGAAGTGCTCAGGTCATGTATATGAAGATTTGTGGATATCAGGGGTTCTTCTCCTGAACACCAAACCAAACCTTTAAACTTGAAAAACCAAACCTTTAAACAATCAAAACCAAAACAAACATTAAAACTTGCAAAACCAAACCAAACCTTTAAACTTGTAAAATCAAACCAAACCTTTAAATCTTTGCAACATGATGGTGTAAACCTTTGATATTTGATCTAACAAAATTTAGATTAATATGAAAAGTCTACCAAATCGGTTTGTAAAGATATAAAGATTAGAACCCAGTTTTTTTAAAGCCTTTGAAATGTAAAGATTTGCAACATTAAACTTTAAAGAAATCTAAAATATTCTAAATAAACATACAAAACATATTTTACATTCAATGCATTTTACAATCTGGTTGGGGGAGATTAAATGTAATCGGATCATTTTCTCTTCTAAGAATTACTACTCTGTAAAGATAGTTTTCAGAACAAATTTTCATAAAATTATAAAGTACAACCTTCGGCACATTAGTTTAATGGCCAATAGTAGCGAACCCAAAAGAAAGTTTTTTTTGTGTCATTTCGCAAAATTAACTTTAAAATTTAGCAAAAATATTTTTCAATGTTATTGTTTTGTTAGCTGCAGTGCAGTACTTCGAATCCGAATTATCGTATTTTCGTATTTTATTCTTATTTTAAAAAGTTAATAATTATGCGATTTGTAACGTAATTATATTCCGATGCAGTCTAAAAATACTTTGTTTTAGCTATTTTTGCACACACTTAATATGTACGAAAACTACAAGAAATGATAATGTTATGGACAATGTAGGATAAAGAGTTGTATGACCTTATGGTAATGTTTACGATCATGTTTACCTATGGACGTGAGTTTTGTTTTCCATATACTATGTCCGGCCTTATAGCTCTGAGAATATCGGGTATGAAATTCCTGAAAAATATATTGAAAATAAAAAATAATTGAAAATAAATTCTCCTTTGTATAACAATTTTATAACATTTATTGTGATTTAAAAGGATGTAAAACTAGTTTACTACAGTCATCGTCGTATGTATCAATACAATGAAGACGACTTTAGATTTCAACTAGCCTTTAAACAGTATGGATAGTGGGTACACATAATCATGGAAACAAAGTAAAGCTATCAAATAACAGCTTCTCTTGTTCACTTGTAAAATAGTAATCAAAACTTAATAAAAAGTCGTCTTCATTGCATTGATATTTAATATTTACAAAGAAAGTGAAAGTGAAAGGCAGGGGGGTCTGAATCTATGTATAGTCTGGGGGGGGGCGACCCCACGACCTCACCCCCCCCCCTAGAAAAAGGCCTTGAGAATTGGTCTTATAGGATTACCCCCTTAGAAAATAGTCCAATTTTTCAAGGCCAGCTCATTGCAAAAAAAAAATTAGACTGATAATTTTAAAAGTAAGGAGGGTTGAAAAAAATGCCAAAAAATGGATTAAAAAATGTGAAAAATATTTTTTGTTTTAAACAGATATATGTGACACATGTTTCTACATCCATTTTTCAATTTTCAATTTTTAGATCTGTAGCTTAAGTCACAAAAAAAGTATTCGCTATTTTAGCTTTTATTTTTAAACACAGACCGGACTTTTTACCGCTCAGTCTGTTTTATAACAAAAATTCCTTTAACTTGCTATTCATAAAAAACCACAAAATTTCACGCCCCCCCCCCCCCAGCCTGTTTAGGGTTAATAAATAGAGAGAAATAGTTCAACCACCACTTACTGTCGGTTCAACCTGTTTAACTTCTTCTATTCATTAAATCATGAGAATTTTACTTAAAAACATTTGTCTACGTACCTGAAGATCAAATGAGCACCAAATGTAACCAAAGTCAGGACCTTCGATGACAGACGTTCCACCAAAAAGATATAAATTCCCCTAAAAATATTTAAAATTTAACAATGAACTGTAAAAATCTAGGCGTACACAGGGGCAGGACCCTACACCCGGCTCAGTAACATTTTGCCTAGTACAAGTTCGCCTAGTACACTTTCGCCTAGTACACTTTCGACTAGTACATGTTCGCCTACTAACTTTTTGCCTAGATAACATTTTGCCTGAACACAGTTTGCCTAGACAACATTTCGCCTAGATAACATATTAGAAGGTAATTTTCGCCTATTACCTATTCACTAATTTTTTTCAAAAATTTCTAAAGTTCCTCTTTTTACTCAAGAAATTCAATTAAAAGCACAAAAAAATGTATAATAATAATGTTTACAAAGATTTGACAGGTTCTTTGTACAGTAAAAATTGCGTATTTTTTTGTTCTAAAAGCTGGTTAAATATAATTTGAAGAATGTTAATCTAGGCGAAAATTACTCTATAATGTTATCTAGGCAAAATGTTATCTAGGCGAAATGTTGTCTAGGCAAACTGTGTCTAGGCAAAATGTTGTCTAGGCGAACTTGAACTAGGCGAACATGTACTAGGCGAAAGTGTACTAGGCGAACTTGTACTAAGCAAAATGTTACTGAGCCCTACACCCCAATTAATTACCCTCCTATAAATCTCATTTTAAAATCTGAAAAATACAAGAAAGTGTTTCTTCTAAAATCCTACATTTGTTTACAACTTTGTCCTTCTCAAGCCATTTAGATTAAATATTGGATACGCCACTGTCGAATTTCCTATTTCAAAACTAAATTAGACAGTGATAAATACTATTCTATTAATACTTTTATTCTTTTCTATATTTTCTTCTTCTTTATAATTGAGGTTAGACATGTATATACATAAATGTAAGTGTGTTTACATAATATTTGATGAGTACTTGAGCTGTGTTTGCTTTATTGTGTAAACTTTATCCCGAGGATCTGGTTCAGCAAATTCCAGAAATGAGCAATATATTTCAGCTGAACTGTAGACGTAATTCTCAAAATCCGTAAGTAACTTTATATAGTGGAACTACAATTAAAAATAATCCAATTTTCAGAAAGAATGTAGTAAATATTCTACTCCATAAACTGCTCTCGAACCCGTATCTATCCAGGTACAATTAGCTACCAATACTAAACCCGGACACAAGCTCATTGTCCACACGGGAACAAGCACATTAATTGATCACACCAAACCAATGGGCGTGATCAGCTATCAATGTCTCTATACGAACACGTAATCGATCAACGCCAAGCCAATGAGTGCGATCAGCTATCAATGTCTACACGGACACAAGCACATAATCGATCAAACCAATGGGTGTGATCAGCTATCAATGTATCTCCAGGGACACAAGCATGTAATCGATCAACGCCAAACCAATGGGCGGGATCAGCTATAAATGTCTCTCTACGGAAGCAACCACTCAATCGATCAATACCCAACCATAGGGCACAATCAGCTATCAATGTCTGTGCAGACACAAGCACGAAACTATCAATGCCTCAAATGGGACATGATTTTAACTCATTCATTAAGAGGAAGGACATAATTACTCTCTCGAAGTAATAAAACCAGAGTCTCTTTAATATAAATAATTATAAACATAGGTAAACATTATGCATTTCCAGTAAGTTAAGCATTTTTTGGCAACTTTTTTTTAAACAGATTTTTTTTGGGCCAACAACAGAAAAACTTAAGGGCAGACAGTTTTAAAATATTAAAATATCTGAATTGATTACTAAATTACCAATAATGTTTAAATCTATAGAATTAAAATGAAGAGTACACCTCACCTTTAAGGGAAAGGAACTGAGTCTTTGCCACAAAATCAAATTTTCTAATGCCTATATCTTTGCAACCTGATGGTGTAAACATTTGACATTTCAAACTTAGTTTATTTAATAAAACAGAATTCATAGTTTGAAATATCTAAGGTCTACACCATAGGGTTGCTCAAATTATGGGATTAGACAATCCGAGTGTGTAGCAAAGACTCAATTCCTAATTGAGATTAATAAGACGGTATATAGGGTTGATCTAACCTACCTTAAGACAAGCAGCGTTGGAATCACAGTAGATCAGATCAGTTTGAGGAGATGGAAGAAATTTGAAGGTTTCACAAGTTGTTCCTATCCAGTTCATTCATTCAAGTGTCTTTGAGAAAGGAATAAAGGAATCAGCTCTCAAGTAAAAGTAAATCATGAATTAGCCATATTACTAAAGCTAGGAACAGTGGATTATAGATTTAATATGTTGCGTGTCTGGGGCTACGAAATGTTATAACTGAGGTAATCTGTAAAACCTCAAATAGATCCAGACTGTTTGGAAAAGTTGCATCAATTTACAGAACTGAGTCGACTTTTACACATTTGTGTAGCCCTAGACATTTATGTGTTATAATATAAAGCCACGCACCTCTGACCCTTCAGTAAAAGTAAATTCAACCTAAAGTCTGACCGCGTCAACCTTGTTGCACCGGCTAGTCCTATTGAGTGTCGGGGCGATACAATACAAACAGGAAAGGTCGAACCGGCTTGGAAATTCAAGTGTACTACGGCTGCCCGTGAAGCACTTGTTTTAGTTTTTATGGAGTAATTGCAAAACATTCTCATTAATTATTGCGTGAAAGCTTGCAAACTATGGATCACTGTGGCCAAAAAGGCATAGGCGTTGCGACACGTAAAAATCTACCAAGGCTTTAAAAATCAGCGTATAATTTACATAGCTGTCAGGATCTCTACCCGAAAAAGAAAGTTCCAGAGTATGAGAAAAATCTTATTTTTGTATTACATGAAGTAAATGTTTTCATTGTTTTGAATTTCTTCTTGGTTTGATTTATAAATCATGAGCATGCAGAAAACACTGGAAACAGTTTCTGCCGGAGAAATGTTGTGATAAATAATAAGTTATGTTCTATAGTTTTATACAGGGTGTCTCAATTAACATTAAATAAATATTAAAACCTTTTTATACACTCTCTTTATCGTTCAGCTCTCAAATTAAGGACTATTTCTGAGTCGTCTCAGAATTTTAAATGTTTATTGAATCACCCTGTATAGGATGTAGGGTATAGGAGGACCACAGGACAAATTTTTTATTCGTTTTGTATCCAATGCAAACACAAAAATAGTTACCCGCCAGATGTCTCTGCTCTCAATGCTTTGAATGGTTACACGTGGAAGAGACACCTAGCGGAAAAAAGTCATTTTAATAGTCCATTGTATAAAAAACAAATAAAAAATTATGAAATATAAAATATATACGAATGCGTCGAAAAATAATCGATGACTTTAGGTTGTAATATCTAAATGATTTGTTTGAAACTAAATTGATTTTTTTACGATCCGAGTCGTATGTTGCAACTTACTGAATTTGTATGGACTCTACGTTCTACAGTATTAGTCGTTTTTGACAATGTTCTCCTTATAGACACAACAGATAGAAGTAAGATTAGTAGCGATCAAAAGCGATTATTTTTCGTAGTAAGCCTATACCCCCTTTCAGTTCTCACGAACACTCCCTTTAAAGAAGAGCATGTCGATAACCTTTTAACCTTTGTCAGGTTAGGAATGTAGAAGATATTGTTGTTTTTCTTACTTAAAAACTGTTTAAATTTATAAGTTACTTTGTAGAGAAACCGCAATTAAAAATATTAAATTCAAGTTTTAAATTCAAGTTAAAAGTTGAAATTTTTGATCATTTTGCACAAAGCTGTTGAGGATTAATTTGTTTAGCAGACATGCCTTTCTTTCTAAAGAAGGATCACTTAAAGTTACAACCAAAGTCATTTTAAAGCATTCGCTTCCCCCCCCCCTTCTCCACTCCCAAGCAGCAATATTTTAGGAAAAGAATTAGAATATGACAATATAAAGTCGGTATGGGGTGGGAGGAGTGGGAGTGTTTTAATATCTGACTGTTGGTACTTCTATATAGTTAATGTTGCAACTAACAATTATATCAAGTTTATTATCATCTTGTAATTATAGTTTCAACAGTTTCACAAATTGAAGTGGGGAGAGGTGGGGGGGGGAGGGAACCCCTGGACGCCATGAGCCTCTGCTATGTAGACATGAGCCTCCCAGATTTGCTAGGCAGACCGAGCCTCCACTATGCAGTCCAAGTCTCCGCTTTGAAGACTGTACCTCCGCTATGCAGTTAACGAGCCTCAACCATACAGAACAGCTTTTTTTAAATTTTGGTTTTAATGTGTAATAAAAATTTTAACAATTTTTGTTGACGTAGTGGCATAAGAATTTTACTAAAGATTAGAGTTGTTTATTGATATTCATGATTAAAAAAATATATAGACTCATAAAGTGGTTTATAATATTTATTCTAAAACTTTAAACATTTCTGACGCAAAAAGGAAGATATTTTGAGAAATATTTCTGGAGTAAATTTATTTTGTTTTGTTGTAATCTTTGATTTAAACAATACGTTTTTTTGAAAAATGTTAAAGAATTAAATAAATTATTCATATTTTCTGGTTTGAATTTGAACTACAAAAAAGGTATTTCTTAAATCAAAGATTAAAAATTATGAAATGAAATTTAATTCAAATTTTTTTTCTCTAAATGTTTTTCTTTTCATGTAAAGAATGATTAAAGTTTTATATACCATTTTATAAGTCATACTTAGAAACTATTTATGATTATTTATAAATACTTCTCATCTTTGAGAAACCTCTCATGCCACTATGTCAAAAAAGAATTGTTAACATTTTCCATTACACAAAAAACCAAGATTTAAAAAAACTGTTCTATATGGTGGAGGCACGGTCTGCCTAGCAAATATGGGAGGCTCATGTTGTCTGCATAGAGGAGGCTCATGGCGTCCGTAGGTTCCCTCCCTCGGGGGGTGGGGGGTAGGAGACAGTTTAGAACCATAACGTGAAATGAAATGTCAGTTTTGTGCCACTGCTAAATTTATTTTTTACAAAGTTTTGAATCTTTAAAATTTTAACAAATACAAAGTCTTAATCCATACTAGAGAAGAAAGGGTACATTTAAAAAAGAATACAGAAAAAACCTTTCAAAGAAAAGAGAATTTTTTCTCTGAACTTGATTTTAGAGGAAACTTGAAATCTTTATATCCACTGCCACTGTATATAATAAGTTTGGACAATAATCCATAATCAACGTCGAATTATGATAGAGATTGCTCAGCGATGAATATATGTTACATATATAACTTCCTCTCTCTATATCCTTAACTTCCTTTTTGACAAAAAAGTAATTTTTTTCCTTGACAAATAATGTTATTTCCGCACAATGCTATGAACGACATTTGGACCAGATGTGTAGATCGATTCAATAAATATTTTCTATTGTTATATTGTGTTCAAGTATTTAATTTGAGAAAGTTGTCTTGATTAGAATTAATTCAGTTGTTTTAATTTTCAATTCACCTAGGATTGAAGGATGGGTGGATAGAATAATGGGATGTATAAAAGCTGAGAGGGTTTTTGATCCCACATGGATCCTAGGATCTCCACAGAAGGGGCTGATTCATTTGCACACAGGTCTCCCGCTTTAGTAAGTATAAATTAGCGGTACAGTCCAAACTGCAAAGGTTGGCCCAGCTCGGATATTTAAATGTACACTGGTAGTGCGTGTTGGGTGTCCTGTCCTAGTTTGCCTTATAAAGTCTGTATGTGTACTGTACTGTTTTCTCTATCTGGTGCAAAGGCGGCTGCGTACTTGAGTTTACAGTGATATGTTACACAATTAATTCGGGAATTTTTACTAATTTAAGAAATAGTTGACATATAGAATGAAACGATGAATGGATTGAATTATGGATTAGTCAATTAATGAATGAATTGCAGTTCCTTGTCGAATTTGATTGCCAACCTCATCCTGTGCTGTTCTATTATTCAATAGTTCCCGTCCAATTATATAGATATATCCTGCCTAAACAAATTAAAGTATTGTGTTAATTTAAGTAAAGGACTTATAGTGCATCTTGCAACCATATGTCAGTTCCATTTTTTCAATTTTTGGATATCTGGGATATAGCAATATTTAAAATTATATTTGAAGTGAGTGTTCGCGAAAAATGAAAGGGGTTTCAGGTTTACGGCGAAAAATAAGCGTTTTTCTTATCACTACTAATCTTACTTCTATCGGTTGCGTCTATAAGAAGAAAATTGTTAAAAACGACTCATACCGAAGAACGTAGCGTCCATACAAATTCAGAAAGTAAAAAATCAATTTAATTCCAAACAAATCATTCAGATATTACAAACAATAGTCATCGATTATTTTTCGACGCATTCGTATATAGTTAATATTTCATAACATTTTTGATTTTGTTTTTTTTTTAAATAATATTTCGCTGGCGCTTGATTTTCGAACATTTCTGGAAAATATGAAATGTCGTCTTCATTGTTAAAAATAATCGAAACAGTAATAAATGCTTTCAAAAGTAACTCTCAGATCATAAAAAATAAAAAATATTATGAAATATCAACTATACAGGAATTTGTCGAAAAATAATCGATGACTATTGTTTGCAATATCTGATTGATTTGTTTGGAATTAAATTGATTTTTTTTAGATCCGAGTTGAATGTTGCATATTTCTGAATTTGTATGGACGCTACGTTCTTCGGTATGAGTTGTTTTTAACAATGTTCTCCTTATAGAATCAACAAATAGAAGTAAGATTAGTAGCGATCAAAAGCGATTATTTTTAGCCGTAAGCCGATACCCCCTTTCAGTTTTCGCGAACACTCCCTTTAAATAAAAATCTCTTTCTTGTTCATCTTTTGCTTTCGCTTTCTTGGAAATTATTTTAAGGAAAAGAATATTTTTAAAAGGAAACAAAGGCAGCATAGTTTACAAATCAGGAAACATTTTTCCAAGTTTGATGCACATCTTAAAAGTTAGAAAGAACTATTTTTAATTTAAAAAGTTTGAACTCATAAAGTTACGATTGTGATTTTGCGATTGTCACATTTTTCGTGCTTTTCGAGAATTCTATTAGTTAAACAAAAGTACTTTTTCATTGTCTTATTTACTATTCAATACTACAGAGAAGATGATACTTGGAATCACGCAAGGTACTAATGTAAGGAAAGTTAATTGCGGTCGCCTATACTCTGCGTACATATTGAAACCAGTTCTCTCTGGGCGGAATTTGTAAACAAGAATAGATGCATCAGTATTCGTTTAGTATCCGAGGAGGTTAAAAGCATTTAATTTTGATAATTTTCAAAATTCACATAATAGTTTCCTTTGACCAGAATTTTATTAGCTAATTTTTGTGAAAATAGATTCCATGTCAGGCTGTGACATCCGTCTTGTGTTTACTTTTCCGCCCAAAGACAGTACACTGGAGTACAAAAAATGCCTACACCTCTGAAATAACTTTCCTTGCATTAGTACCTTGGAATCCAGTCTCTTTTCAAGTTTAATTGTATTTCAACCCTTTGTCCATCAAACACAGAGTTGAAAGATCCCTGTGGAATTCTTTTCTTGAAATGTTTGAGAGGACATTTTAGGATTTTAACAAAAAGTTTATAATTTTTGTTTCCTTAATAATTTAGTAAATATTCATTGGAGGCTTCCAAGAACCACAACATTTTAAGAAAACCTTTATTCAAAAATGTTAAAAAGTTTAAAGGGATAGTGTACTAAATTGGTATTATACCAATAAGGTGACGGATTGCAAAACTAGTTATAATCTACCTCTGATGCGCAGATACAAGCTGATCGTAGGTCCACAGTCTCCTCACTTCACAAAATTTAGAATTAATAACTGAGATGAGATTTTAAAAGCTTAAACCCGACTAAGACCTGGTCTTTACGTCTGTTTAGACCAGGGAGTAAGGAATAGAAGGGAGATATAACTGACGCGGTTCGCCCTACCATATGATTATACATGCTTTGCAGACGGTACTCCATTTTATATCGAGCTGTTTGGTTTCTTTAGTAGGGACCCACAGGAAAAATATGTATTGGCGAAAATGGTCAAAGAAAATTGAGCCAATACATATTTTTCCTGTGGGGCCCTACTAAAGAAACCAAACAGCTCGATATAAAATGGAGTACCGTCTGCAAAGCATGTATAATCATATGGTAGGGCGAACCGTGTCAGTTGTCTCTCCCTTCTATTCCTTACTCCCTGGTTTAGACCCAAGTATAGCTCAAGTCAAGACCCGGGTTTTGGATGGCCTTAAGTTTAGTAAGAACCAACCATCTTGGGATTTTCTCTCTTTAAGGCTCGAGTCTTCAGGAGCTGATGATCGTAAATTTAGTAAAATCTTTTATATTTGTACATTTAAAATCTCGGGAATTATTTGTGGTGTCAAATTTTTATTATTTATATAAAATAAACATAGTATAAAAATAATTTATCTACATAAAGTTTGAACTTTCGAAATTTATATCTCCTTGTTACAGCTGGTCGGACGGCATTATGTCTGCTACAGAGAGAAAGCTTGCTAAACAGTCTCTCATTGGTCGAATCAGAAACAATCCTAACTTGGGTTCTTCCTAAGTCCGAGTTTGGGTTTTAGTCGGGTTTAAGTTTTTAAAATCTCATCTCTGAATTTAAGTTTTTTAAGAATGAATCTAATCGAAGATTTTTATTCTGAACAAAATAAAAAATTTGATTCTAAACAAAATAAATAAAGATTTTGAGTTTTTAGTTCTAAACAAAACAAAGATTTTGATTCTGAACAAATTAAAAAAAAAGATTTTGATTCCAAGCAAATTAAAAATTTCGATTCTAAAAATTTAAAGATTTTAATTTTAAACAAAATAAAGATTCTGATTCTAAACAAATTAAAGACTCTGATTCTAAACAAAGGAATTGAGTTTTTGCCATAAAACTCGCATTTTTATCTCCTATATCTTTGCAACTTGATGGCGTAAACCTTTGATATTTCAAACTTAGACTATTTGATCTAATATTTTGATGGTTTGAAATATCAAAGGTCTAGAAAAACTGATTGCAAAGTTATAGGAATTAGAAATCAGAGTTTGTGGTGAAAAATCAATTCCTTTAAAGGACTCAAAGTTGGGTTCCTTCCTAGGGATCTTTTATCATTTTAAAATAGGGGAATCTACTTTATACATGACCCACAGATGTGAGGGAATCTACCTTATATTTTACATACAGAAGTGAGGGAATCTGCCTTATATTTGACATATATTTAACCCACAGAAGTGAGGGTATTAACTTACCACCTAATATTTAATCCACAGAAGTGAGGGAATCTACCTTAGATTTGACATACAGAAGTGAGGGTATCTACCTCATATTTAACCCACAGAAGCAAGGGAATCTACCTTATATATGACATACAGAAGTGAGGGTATCTACCTTATATATGACATAAAGAAGTGAGGTTATCATCCTTATATTTGAGATTCAGGAGTGAGGGAATCTACCTCATATTTAACATACAGAAGTGAGGGAATCTACCTTATATTTGACATACAGAAGTGAGGAAATCTACTTTATATTAGAAATTTATTAGTAAGGTAATCTAGCTTATATTTGACATACAGAAGTGTGGGAATCTACCATATATTAGACATTTATAAGTAAGGTAATGTAGCTTATACTTGACATACAGAAGTGAGGGAATCTACCTTATATTTGACATACAGAAGTGAAGGCATCTACCATATATATGACATAAAGAAGTGAGGTACTATCTTCCTTATGTTTGAGATACAGAAGTGTGGGAATCTACCTTATATTTAAACCCACCAGAAGTGAGGGAATCTACCTTGTATTAGACATTTATTAGTAAGGTAATCTACCTTATATTTGACATAAAGAAGTGTGGGAATCTACCTTATATTAGACATTTATAAGTAAGGTAATGTAGCTTATACTTGACATACAGCAGTGAGGGAATCTATCTTATATTTGACATACAGAAGTGAGGGAATCTACCTTATATTTGACATAGGGTTCAGAATAAAATAGGAATATAATGCAGTGGTTCAGACTAAAATAGGAATATAATGCAGGGGTTCAAAATAAAATAGGAATATAATGCAGTGGTTCAGAATAAAATAGGAATAAAATGCAGGGGTTCAGAATAAAATAGGAATATAATGCAGTGGTTCAGAATAAAATAGGAATAAAATGCAGGGGTTCAGAATAAAATAGGAATATAATGCAGGAGTTCAGAATAAAATAGGAATATAATGCAGTGGTTCAGAATAAAATAGGAATATAATGCAGGGGTTCAGAATAAAATAGGAATATAATGCAGATAAAATAGGAATAAAATGCAGGGGTTCAGAATAAAATAGGAATATAATGCAGTGGTTCAGAATAAAATAGGAATTTAATGCAGAGGTTCAAAATAAAATAGGAATATGATGTAGGGGTTCAGAATAAAATAGGAATATAATGCATGGGTTCAGAATAAAATAGGAATATAATGCAGGGGTTCAGAATAAAATAGGAATATAATGCAGGGGTTCAGAATAAAATTGGAATATAATGCAGGGGTTCAGAATAAAATTGGAATATAATGCAGGGGTTCAGAATAAAATAGGAATATAATGCAGGAGTTCAGAACGTGATAACTCACAAAAGAAATCTTGAAATTGTAAAAAAAAATATTAAAAGATAAGAGATAAAAAGATTAAGTTATCCCTAAAATAGTATTACAGAAATTATAAAAGCAAAAACTGAAAAAATAAATAAAGAAAAGTCTAATTGAAGTAGAAACTAATGAACCTGTCCGCATATAATCCCACAATCAATAGTTAGCATCATAGTTGAGCCGTTAGGTAGAGGAGAAGGGTTATTGCTGGTTAACCAGTGGGTTTCACCCTCACTAACCAAACAAAATAATTTAGGTTCGTTAAAAAATATTCAAAATCAAAAAACAAAAATAACAAAAATATTGCAGAGAATAAATTAAGCAAAGTTCTGACCCGACACCATCCGACAATTTCAGAAAAAAGATATTGTTGCATTTATTTATTCTTAAAATGCTGCTTTTTAAAGTTTAATTATCTTTAATAAAGTTGATTAAGAAATGAAAAGTCATTTTTTAGAAATACAGTCGAGAGTTTTGAAATAATCTAAGCAAAACTTCTATTATGTGAAAACCAGTTAAAAAAAAGAAACCTAAAAATTCTATTTAAAGAGTTATAGGCCCAATTTCCAACAGTTAGCATGCCGGAAAAGAAGGAGATATCCTAATTTTTCTATTAAAAACGAAAAATGATCAATTAAATTTTCTATAAATGTGACAGATTTATGCAGCCGAGACAGATTTGAAATTGATTGAATTCATCTAATTGTTTTTTTTTTCAGATTAATGTTTGTAGGATACAGACATAGAGTCAGGTATATTTGAAAGAAAACATCTGTGATTGAAAATGCGCGAAATGTTTTCTTAATGCCGCGTGAAATATTTGTTTGTTTTCCTAAGTTCTCCAACCTCGCGTACACTGTAGAGAACATCTGGGCGAAGCACTTCATCCCTTCCATCTCTTTAAAATAGGATATAAATAGGATATGTAAATTTTTATAGAAGCATTGCTGATTCACAATTGTACCCTTTAAACCTTTATCTGATCAAGATTGTGGAAGATATCGTCATTTCTTTAGCTTGATAAGTGCTAAATTAAGTGCTTAATTAAATACCTAATTAGTAAGTAAAGTCCGGTACGAGCGGGGAAGGCGGGCGGCTATGAGCCACCACTATTTCCCCTTCCGTACCACCACATTTGACTCTTCCGGGCAAAATTACTCTTTTAAATGGTATATTTAGGGCCTTTAAAGTGTGATTTTTAAAAATCCAGCCTCGTCACGCAAAAAAGCACAACTCAACCCATTTTTTTCAATTCTAGTTAAGATAATTTTTTGTGTGTTGAATTCTTAAACTGTTTTACAATGAATTTTTGACAAATTTGACTGAGTATTGCATCTTGAAATATCACAAAGTCTAATGTGGTACGGAAGGGGAATAAGTGGTGGCTCATGGCCGCCTGCCTTCCCCCGCTCCCGGTACCTGTCTATGCTCGGGCGTACAAAGTGGCACTTGACATGGTCCGATGTCAAAGTGTTCATGTCGTTCGGGTTCCAGGCATGGATTAGGAGGAGGCCAGGAATACGCCGGTTAGGACACCAGATTCCTAAATTCAATATTTTGGATAGGGCACTAGATTCCTTAATTCAATATGTTGGTTAGGACACCAGATTCCCAAAATCAATATGTTGGTTAGTACACCAGATTCTTTAAATCTATATGTTGGTTAGGACACCAGATTCCTAAATTCAATATGTTGGTTAGGAAACCAAATTCCTTAATTCAATATGTTGGTTAGGACACCAGATTCCTTAATTCTATATGTTGGTAAGGACACCAGAATCCTTAATTCTATATGTTGGTTAGGACACCAGATTCTTTAAATCTATATGTTGGTTAGGACACCAGATTCATAAATTCAATATGTTGGTTAGGAAACCAGATTCCTAAATTCAATATGTTGGTTAGGACACCAGATTCCTAAACTCAATATGTTGGTTAGGACACCAGATTCCTTTATTCAATATGTTGGTTAGAGCACCGAATTCCTAAATTCAATATGTTAGTTAGGACACCAGATTCCTAAATTCAATATGTTGGTTAGGACACCAGATTCTTTAATTCTATATGTTGGTTAGGGCACCAGATTCCTAAATTCAATATGTTGGTTAAGACACCAGATTCCGAAATTCAATATGTTAGTTAGGACACCAGATTCCTAAATTCAATATGTTGGTTAGGAAACCAGATTCCTTTATTCAATATGTTGGTTAGGACACCAGATTCCTAAATTCAAGATGTTAGTTAGGACACCAGAATCCTAAATTCAATATCTTGTTTAGAACACCAGATTCCTTAATTAAATATGTTGGTTAGGACACCAGATTCCTTAATTCTATATGTTGATTATGACACCAGATTCCTTAATTCTATATGTTGGTTAGGACACCAGAATCCTAAAAATTCAATTTTTTGTTTAGAACACCAAATTCCTCAATTCAATATGTTGGTTAGGACACCAGATTCCTTAATTCTATATGTTGGATAGGACACCGGATTCCCAAAATCAATATGTTGGTTAGAACACCAGATTTCTAAATTCAATACGTTGGTTAGGACACCAGATTCCTAAATTAAACAATTGTTTTTTTTTATCACGTTCCTTTTTATTTGTTCTTACAAATTTTCAAAGAATTTGGAGTACTTTTGGTAAGAAATTAATTATATATATTATAATTAATTATATATTAAATTACATTAATCTTACAAGAACATGAAAATTCATTTGGCGTACCGTCCTGTTTTGCCTTCTTTTGTTTGTTTACTGTACAACTTTTTATAGCTGCCGAACGGTCGGTGTAGTACTTCAAGTGAACTAAGGTTTAAAGTGATATTATAAAAAAATCAAAAATAATTTAAAACATTATTACCTATGCAGTCCTGTTCTATCTGCCCATAAGTAACCCCTGTCCTTCCCTCCCCCTCCTCCTCTTGATAGATCAGATCATGGTTCGTTATATCGTGGAGCAACTTGCAGTACTTCTTCTTAGTACTCCCACTCACCTGAAGTCAAATCTTATGAATTTTAATTCGGTTCATGCATGACAGGCTTAGTTAATTACATGAAACTTAAATTTTCAGTTTAAAAGTTGGCATGATGTGAGTCAAATTCAGCCATTTTATCATCCACTCTTGTTCTTTTTTAGGTTTATGATATTGAAAATTGTCAATATGTTTTCTCTTGGGTAATAAAGTTTCCTCTGTTCAGATTAAAGCTCTAGTTACACATAGTTTGAAACCAGAATTCCAAGAAATTATCGTAATTAAGACGGTTTTTAATAAAAACCCATAAAGGGGCTGAAAGTATATTAGGAGTAACCATCTATAGAAAAAGGGCCATGTCTGAACTGCAGAACGAAACCTATAAAATATTCATCTGTGTTTCATTCTGACAATTCCTTCCATTGTTTCTGCAGTAAAAGATCAAAAAAAGCTTTTACTATAGGGAAATCATAATTAACCAAATTAATTTTTAAAAAGATACCTTGTAATATTTAATTCATTCTGACAAAGTAAAGCTTATACATGGTACTGTTCTGAATGAGACATGCCTACACGCTATAAATATTAAGTACTTTCATTTTTTGCTTTTAAAGTAATTTTTAAAAGAAAATTTTGTAATGAAAGAGTAATAATTAAAAAAATGTCTTTTGAATTGAAAAACAATAATGTTTCATAAAAAGTATAATTAATTTACCAACCTGATGGAAACAAACGTACTGTCTGAGTGTGTGAATATGAATTATACCAACCTGACAGAGACAAACGTATTGTCTCAGGGTGTGAATATGAATTACCAACCTGATGGAGACAAACGTACTGTCTAAGAGAATGAATATGAATTACCAACCTGATGGAGACAAACGTACTGTCTGAGAGAATGAATATGAATTACCAACCTGATGGAGACAAACGTACTGTCTGAGAGTGTGAATATGAATTATCAACCTGATGGAGACAAACTTACTGTCTAAGGGTGTGAATATGAATTACCAACCTGATGGAGAAAAACGTACTGTCTGAGAGTGTGAATATGAATTATCAACCTGATGGAGACAAACTTACTGTCAAAGGGTGTGAATATGAATTACCAACCTGATGGAGACAAACGTACTGTCTGAGAGTGTGAATATGAATTACCATCCTGATGGAGACAAATGTACTGTCTAAGGGTGTGAATATGAATTACCAACCTGATAGAGGCAAACGTACTGTCTAAGGGTGTGAATATGAATTACCAACCTGATGGAGGCAAGCGTACTGCCTGAGTGTGTGAATATGAATTACCATCCTGATGAAGACAAACGTACTGTCTAAGGGTGTGAATATGAATTACCAACCTGATGGAGACAAACATACTGCCTGAGTGTGTGAATATTAATTACCATCCTGATGGAGACAAACGTACTGTCTAAGGGTGTGAATATGAATTACCAACCTGATGGAGACAAACATACTGCCTGAGTGTGTGAATATGAATTACCAACCTGATGGAGACAAACGTACTGCCTGAGTGTGTGAATATGAATTTGTCTGGATTCTCTATCCCTAGATACCCAGCTTATTAGACCTGGAAAAAGACCATAAAAAGGGAATGTTCTAGAAATTGGGTAACAAGTCGATTTGCCAAAGGCACAAATTACTTCTGAAAGAATTCTAATTTTACTAATTACTTACAAAGGAACTGAGTTTTTGCCACAAACTATATTTTCTAACACGATTTCTTTGCAACCCAAAGTCGTAGACCTTTGAAATTTTAAACTATGAATTCTGTTAAATCAAATAATCTAAGTTTGAAATATCAAAGGTTTACACCATTCGAGATAAAGGGATTAGAAAATTTGAGTTTGTGGCAAAACTTAGTTCCTTTATTAACGTTATCGTTGATGTGCCTCAGAATAACGTTCATATAATGTTATTTGGCAGCATTAGACAGCTAGCTCAAAAACCGGTTTCATATTGCAAAGAATCTCTAAGTATAATAACTATATATGCGTAATTCTTTCGACTCTTAAACAAATTTCATGTAGAATTTTTAACTTTTAAACAAATATAACATTTGAAAAAATCCTTTTTCTGGTTTTAAAAGCTGTAAAATCTATTCAGTTTTGTAACACATATGTTTGAGTTCAGAAATTAATCTTTTTCATGTTTTCGGAGTTGTAAAACCGCAACTTCTTGGTAGAAAAATTCGCAATTAATTAGATTGCATCCCCAAGGTTGCAATCTATCATTGTGACCCTGGTTTCAGGGTTACAAATTGCAATTTCAAAAGTTTCATAATTTTGTTTAAAGGGAGTGACCGGCTATGTGAGGCAGTTAAACTGAGTATGCAGTGTTGTGGACATATTCTTTAGGATTCATTTGAGACATATAAAACAATTTTACGATGTAAAATTACTGAGTTTGAGCGTAAAGTCGACGTTCAAAATCATGAATTTGGGTGGGAACGTTTTCAGAATCGGTTTTTTTTTTTAAAACTTTTAAATAACGACAACGATATATATAGTAAAAGTTCTATATAGTAAACTAATTAGATATTTAGGAACATATTTCTCAAAAGAAATTTGTCCATAAATTGAAGTTAGAATTAATTATTTCCTTTTTTATCATTATATTGAAAAATGAATTTCTTATTTTCTATGAATTTGTTAGCAGATATCTTCAAATCCACCAAATGTCGTCCTTTTAAGAAAAAGTTCAGAAAATGTGCAGAAAATCTTTGTGATTAAAGAAAGATTACAGAAACTAATAATTGAATAAGATTACTTATTTTTGATGAAAAGAGTTAATTTTTATTTTCTCTACCTGTTCCTTGAACAACTAATTAGTTTACTGTAGAATTTTGTTTACATTTTTGTCGTCGTTATTTAATAATTAAAAAAAACCATTCTGAAAACGTATCCACCCAAAAGTACGATTTTAAACGTCGACTTTGCGTTCACCCTCAGGGTTTACAGATCTTTAAAAAGTGTTATATGTCTTAAATAAATCCTAAAGAATTTGTCCACAACACTGCACACTCAGTTAAACTACCTTACATAGCCGGTCTGTCCCTTTAACAGTTGAAAAAAATTATATTTGGGCATGCGTTGCTTTGTGTAAATTGTACAGTACACCTACCTTCACAAAGATCTGATTGTCCAAAGCTAAAGCTAAAGTCTGCGAGTTCTTCTTGTTCATTTTTCAGACGAAATATCTCGCATAAGGATGGAACATCTAGGTCTAGGAAATCCTGCTGTAACTTCTCCATACCTATTGAAAACAAGATGGTATTGTCTTAGTGATCGGTACGTTTCCAGAACATTATGAACCAGTCAGAACGTTTATGATTTTAGTGAGTCACATGTTCCAAGATATCAACATGTTCTTAACCTTTTACTAAGTGAGTCAGCTAATTGTAAGAAAACATGGTTTAAGTAAGTGAGAAAACATGGTTTAAGTGAGAAAACATGTTTTAAGTGAGACAACGTGTTTTAAGTGAGACAACATGTTTTAAGTGAGACACCATGGTTTAAGTGAGACAACATGTTTTAAGTGAGACAACATGGTTTAAGTGAGACAACAAGTTTTAAGTAAGACAACATGTTTTAAGTGAGAAAACATGTTTTAAGTGAGACATAAAACTTTAAGTGAGACAACATGTTTTAAGTGAGACAACATGTTTTAAGTGAGAAAACATGTTTTAAGTGAGACATAAAACTTTAAGTGAGACAACATGTTTTAAGTGAGACAACAAACTTTAAGTGAGACAACATGTTTTAAGTGAGACACAAACTTTAAGTAATACAACATGTTGTAAGTGAGACAACAAACTTTAAGTGAGAAAACATGTGGTAAGTGAAACAACATTTTTTAAGTGAGACAATATGTTTTAAGTGAGACACAAACTTTAAGTGAGACAACACGTTTTAAGTGAGACACAAACTTTAAGTAATACAACATGTTTTAAGTAAGACAACAAACTTTAAGTAATACAACATGTTTTAAGTGAGACAACAAACTTTAAGTGAGACAACACGTTTTAAGTGAGACAACATGTGTTAAGTGAGACACAAACTTTAAGTGAGACAACTTGTTTTAAGTGCAATTTTCACTTTATCAACATATGCTGAACAGTCAGTAAGGACGTTTCATTGAACGTTTTAAGGGTGAATTAGGACGTTTTGAAGAAACGTACTCTTACTCAGACTTTAAAGACGTGTAAAAGCTTTTACAAATGATTTTTTATTTTTATTGTTTCTGTTTTTTTTTACAGTGCATACTTTTGAAATATTATTCAATTATCTTCAAATTATTTTATAATTTATAAACAATGATTTTTTCTTTACAGATTTGCAGGGAGGTTTACAAATTTACCACTGCCTAAAAACAACATTCATATTTTTTCCAAATATTTAAATATTTGATATTTGATGTAAAAAAAAACAATCATATTTTAGAAGAAAAGTACGTTTTAAGATGCTAAACATTAGTTTTTGGAAAATAATAAAAAAAAAATATATTTAAACCTGAAGTTGGTCTGTTGTTGAGCTGAGATGGAGATGGGAGTATTCCATCTTGGAACAAATATAAAGTTTAAGATAATAAATCTTGGTGGAAAGATATGAATTATGTGACCCTGATTCAACCGTTATAAGAAGGTTGCGCAAATTGTTTAAAAAAAATGCCGCGCTTCCTGTTCAGAAACAATAGATTAAAAAATGGAGAAATATCTATTAATGTCATTGTAATGGGTATTATTAAGTGCGAAAAAGTTTTTGTCGGGATTTTTTATTCTGATCGAAAACAAACTAGAAAAATAAAAAATCACAGCAAAAACTTTTTCGCACGCATGATACCCATTTCAATAACATATATAATTTTATTCAGCTTTACTCAAATTATTTAAAAGCAGGTCGATAAAGCTACTTAATCACCCTGTTGTAGGGTGATTAAGTAACTTTATCATCCAAAATGAGACAAATTATGTATGAATTTTTAAATTTTAATAGCACGGTGAAAAAGTGACTTTTTCGCCCTGTTGTTAATCACCCTACAACGGGAAATATTAGGTGTGATAAATTCCATCAAAAATGAAGGAAAAAAATAAGTGGCAATGGCACATATGATCAAAAAGAAACATGCAGTAGTCAATCATCATATTTGCCATTGATTACATTACAATAAATAATATTGCAATTCCAGAAATCAAATTTAATCATGGGTCCTAAACTTATTGCCTAACCAAAAAGTGTAAAATGTGAAGGATTGGGTTTGAAAGTGAAGGCTCTCTGACCCACCTATCACTGACAGTAGCACTGTTTGATTGACTGATCATCTCCCCCCAGTGCTCAGATAACAGCTCATACAGAATCCTCTTCACCTTAATCAACACAAGCTGGAAACTTTTGAAAGATTGGGTTTAACTGATGCCGTTCATTTAAAAAATCCCAGCTTTCAAAGCTGAATCGCGTCTTTGTCACAAACTCAAATTTTCTAATTCCTATATCTTTGCAATCTAATGGTTTAAACCTTTGATATTTCAAACTTAGATTATTTGATCCAATAGGATTCATAGTTTGTGATATCAAATGTCTTCGACATTTGGTTACAAAGTTATAGGAATTAGAAAATTAGAATTTGTGACAAAGACTCAATTCTTACAATTAAAAGGTTAAGTTTATATTTATTCATAATCGTTTCTTTTGATAAAATAATTGTTAAATTATTAATAAATAGTTTTATTTTTTATAAACTTTATTCGAATATTTAGTTTTCGATATTTTTTTACTCAATATTTTTACCTTTTTAAATATATTTGCATGAAGATCCAAGTCGCAAAAAGATTCCACAAAAAAGTAAAGATCTAAAAATAACTTAGAATTTATCTAATTAAACCTCATTCTTTTAATTTGATGTAATTTTAAAAACATTTTCGATTAGAGGAGAGAGGAGTGAGGTTTGAATAGAAATGTTTGATCTATGATATGTAAAATTTATTGTAATTTCAAGGTTTCCAAACTTTTCTATTTTTAATTTTTTTCCAGAATACAAACAAAACTACATTGTATTTATCCGTATAATCTCTGTTATACATTGGTTATACTTGATAAATCTGCAAACATTTTCTTTATCTATGAACATGAGTAACTGCAAAAATATATAGAAACTTTGTTTCACAAATCTTCTTTTGTAGTTGTAGATAAAGTGCTGAACATAAATAAAAAGATAATATGAAAATAATAATAATAACAATAATAATAATAATAATGATAATTACCAAGGCAGTTTGAGAGTGTACAATTTTTCCCAAGTTTATTAATTGTTAAATGTTCCAGATCTGACATCTGCAGCATGTTAGCGGCCAGATACACACCCTGTACATAGAGTACATAGAGTAATAAAGTACATATAGTACATAGAGTACATTACATAGATCACATAGAGTACATAGAATTTAAAATTCGGTGATGGTGATGGACCAAACCTCTGTAGAGTAAAAAAGTAGATGTTAGTTCCACATTTATTGAAAATATATTTCGATCTGGGTTAACCCTTGTTAGTTCTAACGATATAATAACCATCAAAATCGATAAAAAAATAGAAAAAAATAGAAAACATAGAGAACATAGAATACATAGAGTGTGTAGAGTACACTTAATCAAAGACGACTGCAATTTAAGAAAGGGGTGATTAACTTTTCAATGTTATTTTTGACAATTATGTTTTTACATAAAATGTGAATTTTGTTATAATTTACTATTATTATAAAATTATATTTTTTTTACCTTCAGTATATCTATATCTGTTGAAACAAGGCGGCCACAGTAAATATAACCTAGCACTTCCTTTTAAATGAAATATTAAATCAAAAAAATCAAAATAAATATGTTTTAATATTGTAAGCAAATTATTGTTCAGGTTTGCGCAATTTACTTTTATCAAAGGTACTGTAGACATAATTTCAAATAACCATAAATTTCACAACGGTCAGCACCTCTGCCTCTTTAGTAAAAGTAAATTCAACCTTTATGAAGCATAAAGTCTGACCGCGTCAACCTTGTTGCACCGGCTACTCCTGTCCATAGAGCTAGGTACAGTACAAAACTAGGACCGGAAAGGTTGACCCGGCTCGGAAATTCAACAAGTTTCAAAGAACTTCTAAGCTTGAAGCAATAGTTTGACCAAAGCTCAAATTGAATGGTTTATAACTAATGTTAACCTCACCAGAAGGTTAAGATTGACGTAATGTCCCGTATTGATGTCTGTCTGTATGCAACAACTTTTTCTGGCTGCCTAAAGGTCGGCCTGATACTTCAAATGAACCGGAGCTAGTATTGAATACAAAATGATACTTTTTAACCTGGGATGCTTTTTAAAAAAAAACTTAAAGGATTTAATAATTTTCCTGAAAAACATCTGGTTCCATTCCTTGCAGCTTCACATCTTGGTTTCGAGATTCAGACATACCACACGTAAACATTCTGGAAAACAACATAAAATAAAAAACAAAAATAAAATCTAAATTCTATTTAACTTTTTTAAAACAAGTAGAAAAACTCAAACTTAAAATGGTTATGGCTGAATATTTTATAAACAAGCAAAAAGCACAAAACAACATTTTGATTCTAAAAAATGCCAAAAACTAAAAGAAAGAAGATTTTTGCTTTTTTTAAAGGACAAACCTTCAAATAATGATTTTTCTGAAAATAAAGCAAAATTTAAAAAAAAGTCATCTCCAAGGAATATTTTTGTATTTTCCACAAATATGGAATTTATTGTTACTAGAAATAAAACATACAAACCCTAAATAAAATTTGTATCTATGCAATTTGATTGTTTAATATTGTTATTCATGAAACATGGTGTAAAATTATAAATCTGTCTTAAACTTTTCTGCGCAATTATTCTTGCATAGTTTTGCTAAAGAGATAAGAGAGTACAGAGATCTATTAAAGGAGATAAGAGAGTACAGAGATCTATCTAAGGAGATAAGAGAGTTCAGAGATCTATTAAAGGAGATAAGAGAGTACAGAGATCTATTAAAGGCTAGAATATGCGATATTTTCTACAACAAGGTCCATTATGTATAACTAAAAAACTATTTTTAGACATTCCAACGGACAACTAAACCTTGGATTAGGTTTAGGTCTGTGTTTTTTACTATCTATTTATGTACACAGTCTCACCGTACTGGTTTACATGCATGCAGCAAGAGGCGGTTAGATGGCAGTCAAAAACCTTTTGTAGGAGTATAGCATGTCATGCCGGTACAACAATAGGTCTACTTAATCCAGCCTGTGAAAGCTGATTAGAAGTATGTATTTATCTAGTCTGTGGTTGAGCTGCTTAATTTATTATTTATCATTTTTTAAATACTCAGCCAACAGTGGCCGGGCTAGTATTGATTACTAAGAATAGTAAGAGATTTAGTTGTATCTAGATTATATTGTGAATTATATATTCAAACCTACATAAGAAAATTAGTGGTATCTAGATTATATTGTGAATTATTGTAAAGCCAGTAAGGAAGGTATTGGCAGGAGAATTGGTTTTGGCATTTCTACTTTCATCGCCATCAATTCAATACAGACTTTTATTCATTCAATCATTCATCCTTTCTACATACACATATTCAATTCAGATATTCATTCATCCTCTCTACATACAGATATTTAATTCAGATATTCATTCATCCTCTCAATACAGATAGTCAATTCAAATATTCATTCATCCTCTCAATACAGATACTTAATTCAGATATTCATTCATCCTCTCTACATACAGATACTTAATTCAGATATTCATTCATCCTCTCAATACAGATACTTAATTCAGATATTCATTCATCCTCTCTACATACAGATACTTAATTCAGATATTCATTCATCCTCTCAATACAGATATTCAATTCAGATATTCATTCATCCTCTCAATACAAATATTTAATTCAGATATTCATTCATCCTCTCAATACAGATATTCAATTCAGATATTCATTCATCCTCTCAATACAGATATTCAATTCAGATATTAATTTATCCTCTAAATACAGATACTTAATTCAGATATTCATTCATCCTCTCAATACAGATATTCAATTCAGATATTCATTCACCCTTCCTATACAATACAATATTTATCCGCTCAATACCGCTATTCACTCATTCATTCATTGAATAAACACATTTTGAAGTTAATATTTATCTTGAATAATCTAAATAAAATCTGTTAAGCAAAAAATTGCACTTTGCTTCTGCAGTTTTCGTAAAACTATTTTAAACAGCTTTCTTAATGAACTCCACAAGTAATGTCAAGAAACCCTCCATTTAAAAAGTCCGATTTAAAGTAGTAACTCTAATTTTATCTAAGTAAAAAGTGTTAAATTCTGACAATTTTCTTCATTTTCTGATACATAAATCCGCGAGTCACTTTTACAGAGAAACCACGAAAGAAAATACTCGA
Organism: Eurytemora carolleeae; assembly: GCF_000591075.1. Classification (NCBI taxonomy): domain Eukaryota; kingdom Metazoa; phylum Arthropoda; class Copepoda; order Calanoida; family Temoridae; genus Eurytemora; species Eurytemora carolleeae. The sequence goes on from NW_019396043.1 coordinate 475,861, forward strand.
TTCTTTAGCCAGAAAAAAATGAATATCTTATTAATCCTTGAACAGACAAAGTTTTTAAAGTACCCTTATAATAAATAAATATCATAAATGAGCTAATAGGGCACTGTTCAGTCCCGTTAAACCTTGATTACAACATCCATAAGAAGTTTACTTATAAATATTATAAATGTGTGAATAATATGATAGAACAAGTGTTTTCATATTCAATAAAATCAATGGAATTATGAAAAAATATACAGTATTTTTAAAGCAAGAATTTAATAATGTTTTATACTAAAAACCCAAAGAAAGTGTGTGGAGGGGGCATTTGATGCCCCCTATATTATTAAACCTGAATTTTACTAAACCTGACCTCTACTACACCTCTAGTAAACCTGACCTCTACTAAACCTCAAGTAAACCTGACCTCTACTAAACCTCAAGTAAACATGACCTCTACTAAACCTTAAGTAAACCTGACCTCTACTAAACCTCTCGTAAACATGACCTCTTCTAAACCTCTCGTAAACCTGACCTCTTTTAAACCTCTCGAAAACCTGACCTCTACCAAACCTCTTGTAAACCTGACCTCTAATAAACCTCAAGTAAACCTGACCTCTACTAAACCTCCAGTAAACCTGACACCTACAAAGTCCCTTGTAAACCTGACACCCACTAAAAACCTCTAGTAAACCAGACCTCTACTAAACCTTAAATAAACCTGACCTCTACTAAACCTCTAGCAAACATGACATCTACTAACCTATGAAAGTATTCTGAGTGAGCTGCTAGGATGACCCTATGGGCCGGGTAGCTGACCCCTTCAACCAGAATATTTACATCTGTTAATTCACCGGCACGCTGAAGCCAGTCAAGGTTACCGTTCCTGGACATTTATTCATTATAATTCATTAAATAATTTATTCATTTAAAATTTATTTATTCATTTTTAATTCATTTAAACATTTATTCATACATTCATACATATATTCATTCAATCATACACCTATTCATTTACAATTAATTTTTAAATTTATAATTCATCTAATTCAATTACAATTTATTTCTTAATTTTTAATTTATCTAAATTACTTATGATCCATTTATTCATCCATAATTCATTTTATTTATAATTCATTTATTCATTTATAATTCACTTATTCATTTATAATTCATTTATTTATTTATAATTCATTTATTCATTTTTAATTCATTTATTCATTTATAATTCGTTTATTCATTTATAATTCATTTATTCATTTATAATTCATTTATTCATTTATTTTTCATTTATTCATTTATAATTCATTTTAAGTTTATAATTCATCTGATTCATGTATAATAAATTTATTTATTTACAATTTTATTTATTCATTTATAATTCATCTCATTCATTCATAATTTATATTATTAATTTATAAATCATCTTATTAATTTACTAATTCATTTAATATTCATTCATTCATTTATGATTTATTTCTTAAATTATAATTTTTCTTATTCATTTATAATTCATCTTATTCATTCATAATTGATATTATACAGTCATAATTCATCTCATTCATTTATTATTCATTTATTCATTTATAATTCATCCCATTTATTAATCTCATTCATTTATAATTCATCACATTAGTTTATAATTCATCTCATTCATCTATTATTCATTTTTTCATTTATAATTCATCTCATTCATTTATAATTCATCTTATTCATTTATAATTCATCTCATTCATTTACAATCCATCTTATTCATTTATAATTAATCTTATTCATTTATAATTCATCTTATTCATTTATAATTCATCTTATTCATTTATAATTCATCTTATTCATTTATAATTCATCTTATTCATTTATAATTAATCTTTTTCATTTATAATCCATCTCATTCATTTATAATTCATTTTATTCTTTTATAATTCATCTTATTCATTTATAATTCATCTTATTCATTTATAATCCATCTCATTCATTTATAATTCATCTCATTCATTCATAATTCATCTCATTCATTTATAATTAATCTATTCATGTAAATTTTATCTACTTAGTCTAATTTATACTTTTTCATTTTGTTAAATTTTTTTCTTAATAGTTATTTATATAGATTTGCATTACCTATTTTCCTGCCATGTACCGTACTCCATTGTTATGTATCGTACGTGAACAAAACTGTGCAATCAATAGGGGTTGGGAGGGGGGAGGGTACTACATTTTTCCCTTCAAGATTTAAGATGTTACAAATAGTTTTTACTTCACGTATTAACTCATTTTTCACTCTGATTGAGTTGTTGAAAAATATCTAAATGAAAATTATGAAATAATAATGATAAAAATTATATTGAAATATGAATGATGAAAATTGTATTAAAATCCGTATCGAGACTACTAATAACATCAATAATGATACTTAAAACTGGGATAACATTTTGAAGGCACCTTTATTTTATATAAATAAAACTTTGAAATATGAAGACGACTGTCAAACTCAATTTGTGATTTAAGGTAGTCCATTGACCATGAAAGATAGGATATGTACAGTGTACAATGTAAAGTACACAATAACAGGCCCATTTCACTTACTATTTTTATTTTCGAGCTACTGTACAACTATTTACTTTACAACGATATCAAATACTTACTTTATAACGATATTAAATATTTGCTTTATAACGATATCAATTATTTTACTTCATAACGATATCAAATATTTATTTCATAACGATATCAGTTATTTTACTTTACAACGATATCAAATATTTACTTTATAACGATATCAAATATTTACTTTATAACGATATCAATTATTTTACTTTATAACGATATCAAATATTTACTTTATAACGATATCAAATATTTTCTTTATAACGATATCAATTATTTTACTTTACAACGATATCAAATATTTACTTTATAACAATATTAAATATTTACTTTATAACAGTATTAAATATTTACTTTATAACAATATCAAATATTTACTTTATAACGATATCAAATACTTACTTTATAACGATATCAAATGTTTACTTTAAAACGATATCAAATATTTACTTTATAACAATATCAAATATTTATGACGATATCAAATGCACATAAAAATGTCGTCTTCCCAATCCTAAGTTTTCTGAGTCTCATTGTAAATAATTCATGAATAATATTTAGTTTGATACTAATTTCATATTAAGTAAGATATTTCAAAAGCTGTAAAAAGTTTTTGAAAATAAAAACTGTATAAACAAATTAAACATGGCAACCGAGCAACGAACTCGATATCGTCTTTGATCCACGCGTAATTTTTTACTGTAAACGCAGTTATAGTGTAATTGAAACTTTTACGTACGAAAACTCAAAAAGTTTCCAAAATGTTTGCCATTTTAGTACCATCAAAATTGACGCACAAACTTTTAAAATTTAATACACTTTAAGACATTTATAATTTTTTGAAATTCAAAGACGATCTCAATGTCGTCTGTAAATAAAAAAAAAAAAATTAGAACAACTTTCTGGATAAAAAACATTAAATAGCTTTATAACTCTGATATAAGGATTTAGTTCTAAAAGTGTTTGTTTTCACTCAGCTCTCAAAAGTGCAACGTAATAAATATTTAATTTAACGTTAGTTTAATATAAATAGAATATATAAAATAACAAGGTTCAATGAGATGTGTTTATTATAATTATAATTGAAAATGCAACTTCTATGATCTAACTTGTAAGTGTATATTGTAAACTGTACATAACATGCTATGTACAAGTTTACATACAGCTGTACATATAGATGTTTCCTTATTCCCGAACTTTTCACTACTATTTGTTTTCTTCCGGGATAAAAGAGAGAGAGAGAGAGGATCCTCTCTCCAGTTGAATAGAGTACCTGGAGAAGAACTTGAGAGCTTTCCGTTCCAGCTGATCCGACTCGTCCGGCTTTCTGCAGCATAGATTTAGTAACATGTTTATACATCTAGACTAGATAAAGAATAGATATTGAATAGATATAGAATATAAATGGAATAGATATAGAATAGATATAGAATATATATAGAATAGATATATAATAGAAAAAGAATAAATATGGAATAGATATATCATAGATATGGGATAGATATAGAATATACATAGAATAGAAATAGAATAGATATATGAATAGAAATAGAAAATATATAGAATATAGGTATAGAATATGAAAAGACAAAAAAAGACATGGAAAGACATGTATAGACAAGAATAACAAGGATAGACAAGGATAGACAAGGATAAAAGGATAGACTAGGATAAACTAGGATAGACAAGGATAGACAAGGATAGACAAGGATAGATAAGGATAGAGAAGAAGAGACAATGATAGATAAGGAAAGACAAGGATAGACAAGGATTGACAAAGAGAGACAAGGATTGACAAGGAGCCAAGGATAGACAAGGATAGACAAGGAGACAAGGATAGACAAGGATGTACAATGAAAGACAAGGATATACAATGAAAGACAAGGATAGACTTGGATGAAAAAGGATAGACAAGGATAGACAAGGATAGACAAGGAGACAAGGATAGACAAGGAGACAAGGATAGACAAGAAGGCAAGGATAGACAAGGAGGCAAGGATAGACAAGGAGAAAAGGAGAGACAAGGAGACAAGGATAGACAAGGAGACAAGGATAGACGGAGAAAAGGATAGACAAGGAGGCAAGGATAGACAAGGAGACAAGGATAGACAAGGAGACAAGGATAGACAAGGAGACAAGGATAGACAAGGAGAAAAGGATAAGATAAGATAAGATAAGATAAAGTTTATTGCTAAAATAAATGTATCTGTATACAGATAGAGTTTACAATCACAAAATTGATGATTTTATTAACAAGGTCCAATGAAAAGCTTGGAGTCTCCAATGAAAATCTGGGTCTCTCGAAAAAAAGCTTGGGTCTCTGATGAAAATTTGGAGGTTTCCATTGATAAGATTGGGGTCTCCAATAGTACACTCAATACAAATGGGCTGGCTTTGTTGAGATAATTCTAATAAAAAGGAAATGAATAGATGTCGTCTTCGAGGAATTTTTACTAGAAACTAGGGAACAAACAAATTAGCTTTTTAACAAGTTATTTCTATAACAGTTTTAAAAGTCTTAAAATCTTTTTATGAGGATTTAATAAATTTTTACATACATACTGGATATAAATTCTATAGCCACGTGGCTTAATGTGAACACAAAAAGCTTATAACTAAACCATGCATATATGCTATATTAATAATGATTAGCATTATTTCAACTTCAGAGCAGGCGCGCAACTAGGGTGGGGGGCAGGGGGGCTAGGCCCCCCCTAGCCTGATTAAGGGGGGGGGCATGCCCCTCCCTTAAGAAGTCTTGCCCCCCCCTGTAGGGGGGGGCAAGAAGTGACGAAGTCCACCCTGTTTTGCAATTTAGCGATTCATGAATCCTGACCCTGAGGAAATTTAAGAGCTCTTATCGTAAAATAAAAAAAGATAATTGAACGTTAGTTTATTGAGCTTATAGTTCAATCCGTATAGCACTTAATACACCATATATACACACACACAGACCCCCTTCGTCTCCGAGCCTAACTACTGCCGTAGATCAGAACAGGTTGACAAGGTTCCAAGGTGCCTTAATCTTTGTTGTTTTCATTATTCCTTTTTTTTCCTGGGAAAGGGAAAGGGGGTTTATTAAGTATTTTTTAGATATTTTCACTATCAGTTCTGCCACTTATTATGATATTGCTTTAATACTGTAGTACAACTATTAAATTAATCCTTCGGCTTCATGTTCACCGCAAATATTGTGTGATGTGTCATATTAAAAAAAATATATTTCATGTAAAATCATGAATTTTTAATGAAAGGCATTTCTTGTCAGTTTTTGAGTACAATGTACATATTTGATTTATGGATAACTAATGAAAATTTATACATATATAATATATATGTAATTTGTATTGTAAATTAATTATTTTTGTGATTTATACCAGAATCAGGGGCGGATAAAGGATTTAAGTGAGGGGGGGGGGCAAGATTTTTTAGGAAAAAAAAAAATTCATAATTAGGAACCAAAAATCGCGGCACAGGCGAAAATTTTTTTTGACTTAAAAGACTCAAAAAGAGTGAAAATTAATGACAAAAGACTAAAAAACTAGATTTTTAACTTTTCACACATTATAGTTTATCAAGACAGATATTTTTCCTGTTTTGCACTAGGGTTTCTTTCCCAATTAACCATGCTATTATAGAAGCTATTCTGAAAATAGGAACAAAAAATTCCAAATTCAGGGGGGGGCGAATTCCTCCGCCTCCCCCCCTGTATCCGCCCCTGACTAGAATAGATTTCTTGTTTTATTTCATATCAGATGTGTTGACTTACTGAATATCAGGTTGGAAAGGTTAGTTTTTTATTGTTTAAGTATAACACACATTTTTCTTGCCCCCCCCTAAAAATGTTTAGGGGGGGGGGCCAAAAAATTTCCCCCTAGCCCCCATCTAACCAAATGTCTAGTTGCGCGCCTGCTTCAGAGCAATGATGTCTCTAAAATGTATATTGTATAATTCCTGGATCCAATCTATAAACTTATATCAAATTATATTCCAGTAGTATATATCCCGTAATTTCGCTTTTTCAGTAGAATTTAATAAAGTCTGCCCAGAGCAAATTTTTGTAAAAGGATCTGAGCTGAAAACTTTAGATTTCAGAAGTAAATTTTAGCCATTTTACTGCACAATAAATAATTTCAGACAGCACAATAATGCCTGCATGCATAATTTGTAAAACAAGGAATGCGCAATTTGTGATACCGAAAAATGAAGATCTTCGAAATATATCTCTTGGTCTTCACTTTTTGTATTTTGACAGATTTAAAAAAGGTTGAGAATTAGACATAGTTTTAAAGATATTAAGAGAGGCGTATTCAGGTTTTTTTCCCCAGGAAGGGCTTACATTTCTTTTTCTTTTCAGGAAAAAAAAAATAAGCATATAATTCCCTGATCCAGGAGGAGGATAAGCCCCCATAGACCCCCTGAATACGCTTCTGGATGATAACATATTTCGGAATGGAGTGAGATTTCAAAGAACAAAACTAACCATTTATAAAGATAAATTCCTATAGAATTAGAAGTGCCAGGCAAAATTAATGAATTGGTTAAGCGACTATATAGTATTTACATATAAAATACATACAAACATACAAACCTTTTTGGATTTTTAATTATGCAAGAAATTTCAAAGTTCTAAATGGAGACGACATTTACATGGATACTATTTGGTTTATTTTTTCTAGTCTTTAGTTTCCAAATGAAATCTTTTCATGCAATTATTTCCAACCCAAATAAAACCTTATGGCCAAACCTGTCGTCGTTGCCTTTGTCTGTTCCACTTTAGTATTTATTCACTTTGCTTAATCTGAGTATCCAATGTACACACTTTTGATTTTCTTCTTATAATCCTCTTTTTGGATCTTTTTGGATATTCCTACTGTATAAAAGTTAGGTTTGATAACAGTTACAGATATAATGCAATATCGATTGGACTCCGATTGAATTAAAGTTAGCTGTTCACAAGCCGGCTTCTTTTAGAGCATTTAAACAAATGTAAATTTAATCATGTTAATATAAAATTATTAAAAATATATTTTAGGACTATTGTCATTTTGAATGTTAGTCTTAATAAACATTAATCCAAAACTTACGTTCGTTCAATCAATGTTTAGATGCTACAGGGTGTCCCACGAAACATGACAATAGGAAGACGACTTGAAAGTCGTCTTTGGTATTTGAATTTATTTGTGACATTTAGTCTTCTATCTACTTTAACATGCATGATTCTTGAAACAATTATCACATAATTCTCCTAGCCCTGGCATTTCCAAAAAGTGGTCTGCGTTTTTTGTGCTTTCAATATTACCGGAGATATAAAGAGTTTGGTTCAGATTTCAATTTTGTTAAATAAAAGCAAAATTGACGAAATCTGAACGAAATTCTTCATATCTCGGGCAATATGAAAGCACAAAAAGGCAGACCACATTTTGGAAATGGCAGGACAAGGGAAATTTTGTGATTATTATCTCTAGAAATTTACTTCTAAAATTAGGTTGACAAATAAACGCAGCAAATTATATCAAAAATCAAGACGACATTCAAGTCGTCCTGCATACTGTCATGTTTCGTGGGACATCCTGTATATCGTTTGCACTAATGGCTGATTGAACTAATGTACTTTTGCACTAAAGTCAGCTGATCAGTAACCGGTTTTTAGTACGATCTAATCTAGAATATGATAAAAATTCAATGCAACAACTCAAACGTCAAATATTCCGAGATACGGTTTTACAATTTATTATACTTTATACAAACATTGAGAAAGAAAAATACTATACGATCGATGAAAAATGAATAATAGTCAACGGTAGAAGAATGCTCAGGATATTCCTCCACCTCACATCGAAAGGGAATTGGTGTCCCAGCTTGTCGGGTCGACTCCCCTGCACCCCGCCCTTCGAAATAACGGACGGCGTCGCTTGGGTCAAAAAAAAAACTAAGTTTGGCTTGTTCCCGAATTATCACGTAAACACAAATAAAACCGTTATAATTCTATGTCTGTACAGTGGGGGCATGATACCCCCTGATCGCGGAAAGATCAACCGATCATTCCTCCTACACTAACATTAGTGCAAATAATCAAAAATCTGGTTTTCTGTATGACTGCCTCCCATAGGGCAATGGGCAGTGAACATTAATTTTGCATAATTCGAGGGTAATTATTTACCGAAACATCATGCTGCTCCTTAGCTAGGGATAAAATTTTAAAGAGGTTTACATAACACTGATGGGACTTGCATAATTTTTCACAATTACTATTCATAAAATTAGATATAAAACTATACATTTTCCAATGACAGATTCTCCTAAAGATTTTCTTAATATTGCATAAGTTAGTTGAAACAGCAATGTTGAACAATTGAGTTGTGCTCTCCCCTGCAGTTTCCATGTTGTCCAATTTAGGAGCTCTGCAACATTATTGGCGATGCCCCTCATAGAAGTACTGATAATCAACATAGCTAGAAAAGTCTAAAGATTGTAAATGAGCCATTGTTTTATCTTGATCTCTAGATTCTCCTCACTCCTCTTTGTACAGTTACTGAAATTAAGTACCAAAGGATATCCAGTCACATTGGTAATTGCAATGATGCATCTACTTCTGTCCCTTAAACTTCTTTCAGAAGTATTATTTTCGATGTGAAGTGCCAACTTCAAGGCATTGACTTTAGCGTTGCTCCACAAGTAAAGTTTGGCGATGTGAAGTACCATACTGGCATTGAATTTATCGATGTACCATCCTCTTCTATGTCTTTCCATCACCATCATTTTACATCTTACCATAGTTACTTTTTGCATAGGCCATTTGCAACTGAAGGTGGAAGTTGCTGTATTGAGATTAGCCATGGAGATAACTTCCTTGCTTGAAGATGTTTCTCTTGATGTTTCTCTCCAACAACTAAAGTAATTTTGTGTCCATGCAGGCTTATATACCATGCCATTCCTACTGTTACTAACACTAGGTCGTCAGGCATTAGCGCAGCATCTTTAATTTCCGATTAGTTTCCATTGGCAAATATTCTTGAAAAAATGTTCAAAGAAATTGGCGATGAATATAAAATTTTTTCCCTTAGAGGTGTTTCTTTTAGAGCTGAGCTACAACAACTGAAGTGTGCTTCAATCTTCCATGCTTTATTTACCCTAGCTCTCCAGTTGATACCTCTACTGGATCGTCTGGTACCGGCATGGTTGCTTGCATCTCCGATCTTTTTCCATCGGAAAATAATTGTATATTGTTTAGAAATATTAGTGATGAGTTTCCTGCCTCTCCTTGGAGCTGATGTTATTAGCTATGATCTCCACCAACTAAAGTGAGTTAGTACCTCCCTGACTTTATATACTTTAGTGGTGTGCATATTTCTGATCACAATACGTCAGGTACCGGCACGACCCTTTTTGTTTCCGACCAATCCTGGTCGGAAAATGTTCCTGAAGTAATCACTTCGGAGGTTTCAATTCTTGTAGAGCACTGTAACTGAACCACATTGCATAATACATCCTAAATAGACAATTTTGGAGCATGATAATATTTTCATAAAAAATTGCATAATAATTACTGTACTGACACATTTGTTTAGCAAATTCTTACAAAATGGAATATATGTGTGTTGTCGCAAAGGAACAAGATTCTGACGATGAACAGATAGACAAGGTATAATCCACGAATCAAAATCGATAATGCAGAAAACTCTTTATTTCCTAAAAAAAAATAACGAAATGAATAATGATAAATAATTATTACAGGGTTTACAAATTTATAATGAAAAGATTCTTACGATCTATTTTCCTATTCGTGAGACTATCTGTCGAAAAGTCCGAAGACGCTTTTTATACATTAAAACTTCTGAAAAGATTGACAATTAAATGTTGATGAAAGTCACTAATTCTTTAAATAGAAATGTTTTTGTTTAACTTTGAAATGGTTCACAATTGATAAACGTTTTAACTCCGTCATCGGAGAACAAGGAAGAAAGGCGGGCTGAAATTGTTTGGTTTGGATTCTTGACTCCGAGAGGAGCATTTAAGTTGAAGACGATATTACAT
>NW_019396043.1:486601-542633 GCF_000591075.1 Eurytemora carolleeae
GGGGGGGGGGGGTCTTAATGTTAATGGTTGACAATGTGATATTACTCCGCCTCACTTGATTCATAATATAAAGAAAGACAAATTTTGCATGATATTAAATTGTATAAATGTTCTGATTTTTGGAATGCGGTTACTTCCATTGCTAGCATACTACACACGTCCAAAAACCAGATCAGATACTGTTTAAAGTATCCATCTTGGGCCCAAGGCCATGCACAGGACACTGCCTTTAATGCGCTGGACCAAGATCTCCAATGATCTTGATCCTCCAGCTCTGTTGTTTCCAGCACCCCATTACTGCACAGTCCTATGTGGAGGTAGGAACTAGGAGGAAATTCTAAATCGATAGAAAGGGTCATCTCATTTAACCATGATCAGATAGAGGTTTAAAGGGTAAATGGCTTAAAATGGAGGTTCACTTCAAATTATGTATACAGTCCCTTTAAGAAATAGAAAGCCTAATAAAAATCGTCTTCAATGATAAATAGGAGGTTGCCCAGGGAATTTACGTGCACTTGCTGTGTTGAATTATAAGAAGAGAGAGATTTGTGTTTATTTTAGGGTTAGGTTAGGTTAAGACACTTTCTTGGACGAGCCCTGCGGCTAGGACAGGCTAGGGGGCCAAGGGCTGCGACTAGGAAAGGATAGGGGGCCAGCTCTCTCTCGCTGTCTTGTAATTAAACGTGACATAAGCACTTCACTTCCTTGGGCTTCTGCCTGAAAAATAGTGCACAATGTTGATGCTTGGGAACCCAGCTCCAGCCTGGACACTAAATTTTTGTTTAGAAGTCAGCTAAACTCAGCTAAACTAAAATGTTTAATCCAGGTTCAGAAAATTCCTGTGTTTCCACCTAGTTCACAAATCCGATGCAAATCAGTTAAGGGGTTCGACTGAGTTATAATCATAATCGAACATATAAACAGACAAGACAAGACAAACAGAGATTACTACTTTGTTTCAGAGCACCCTTTCATTTGGTTGCTTTAACTGCTTTTTAAGATTCCCAAAAAGTTCAATAAAACTCTCAGGGCAGGCCATGTAATTTTAAGCAACTATTCATTTAAAAGTATCACACAAGATTCACAATGCCTTTTTAACCCTTCCATAAGAAATTTAAATAATGATGAAAATGCTTAATACTTTTTTTTTCTTCATAAATATTTATTTTTTGTTAAATCTTGTTTTTATTATTATCTTCGGAGAAATAATTGAAAAATTTAAATTTAATTTATTTTCCTAGCTTACAAAGGATTATCTGACATGCGCTTTTAGGCTAGCTTTAAAAAAAGTCGTATGCTTTAATGAGACTGTTAGCTTATTTTAAGTGACCATCCATTTGAAAATGGCAATGCCCGATTCACCACGGTACCCATGAAACCATTTTCTGATCAATAATGTAGAAAATATTGTCGTTTTTCTAGGTTTAAAAGTGTTTGATTTTGATAATTCAACGCAATTAAAAATAATTAATGATCAAAATTATAATCAATAATATCTATCTAGATCATAAAATCTTTTAAGGATACCGTTGTAAATTGTAAATTGCCGTTTTTACATGGAGGGTCACTTGAATTTACGCATACAGTCCCTTCTTATCAACGAGGTTATAGTATATAGAGTGATGATGTGGGCTAATCCTTTACTAATTAAGTACAGACCATGTACTTCACTTCCAAAGGTCAATCTGTATATAACAGTACTCGGGGGCGATTTCTAAAAATATTTAAATGGAAAATTTGTTTTTCATGTAACTATTAAAATCCACTACTCCTTTATCGTATGCAGGATTCCATTTTCACAGGAAGAGTCTTTTACAGAGCAACATTTCATCATTAATAAACTGTTCTGTACTCCGAAAGCGTACTGCATATTTGATGTTTGTACTGTATGAATATGCCATAATCTCTCATAATCCTTAGTCAGTAAACTATCCCAAGTGTACACTCAGGCTCACACGGAGAGGTAGCTAAGATCCAGCCCCCCTGCTTCTTATACAAGATCACATATCTTAAAAGGAGAACTTTTACCTGCAGTATAAATTCCATTCTCGAATGATAAAAAAACAAGATTTGTACTATGTTTTGCAAATTGTAAATAGTAATTTGAAAATTAAACTTTTATCGAATCCATGGAAATCATTGCATCCCTTTTTTGGCGCTTTTTTTGAGTCCCTTTTCTAGCTAGGACTTAATTAGGAATTCCAATTTTTCGAGAAATGACTTTAGTATTTTTCAGCAAAGTTATCAAAAATTGTTTGTCAAAAGTGTTTTGTCAGTTACTTTAGCATATTTCAGCACAGTTTTTTATCAAAAATTGTTTGTCAAAAGTGTTTTGCCAATGTTACAACATTTATCGGAACGGGAAACCCTAGACTAAATCCTGAAATGTTGTTTTGTATTATATTTCTCTTCCAATGGATCCTGTATTCTCCCTGGTTCTCTTGGTCCCGTCTTCTCCCTGGTACTCTAGGTTTCGTCTTCGCTCTAGTTCTCCGGGTCCTGTATTCTCCCTGGTGTTCCGGGTCCCGCCTTCTCACTATTTCCACGGGTCCCATCTTCTTCCTGGTTCTCTGGTTCCCGTCTTTTCCCTGTTTCTCTCGGTCCCGCCTTCTCCCTGGTTCTCCGGGTCCTCTCTTATATCTGGTTCTCCAGGTCCTGTATTGTCCCTGGTTCTCCAGGTTCCATCTTCTCTCTGGTTCTCCAGGTTCCGTCTTCTCTCTGGTTCTCTGGTTTCCGTCTTCTTTTTGGTTCTCCGGGTTCCGTCTTCTCTCTGGTTCTCCGGGTCCCGTCTTCTCTCTGGTTCTCTGGTTTCCGTCTTCTCTCTGGTTCTCCGGGTCCTGTTTTCTCCCTGGTTCTCTGGGTTCCGTCTTCTCTCTGGGTTCCATATTCTCTCTGGTTCTCCGGGTCCTGTTTTCTCTCTGGTTCTCCAGGTCCTGTCTTCTCTCTGGTTCTCCGGGTCCTGTTTTCTCCCTGGTTCTCCAGGTCCCCTCTTCTCTCTGGTTCTACGGGTCCTGTTTTCTCCCTGGTTCTCCAGGCCCCGTCTTCTCTCTGGTTCTACGGGTCCTGTTTTCTCCCTGGTTCTCCAGATCCTGTCTTCTCTCTGGTTCTCCGGGTCCTGGTTTCTCCCTGGTTCTCCAGGTCCCCTCTTTTTTCTGGTTCTACGGGTCCTGCTTACTCCCGGGTTCTACGGGTCCTGTTTTCTTCCTGGTTCTCCAGGTCCTGTTTTCTCTCTGGTTCTCCGGGTCCCGCCTTCTCCCTGATTCTCCGGGTCCCGTCTTCTCTCTGATTCTCCAGGTCCCATATTCTCTCTGGTTCTCTGGGTTCTGTCTTCTCTCTAGTTCTCCAGGTCCTGTTTCTGCCTGGTTCTCCGGGTCCCGTCTTCTCTCTTATTCTCCAGGGAGTAAACTTACCCAAAGATTTCATCACATTTAATGGATTAGGAAAAGTATGATAACATTTGTATCGCGGAAACTTTTTAAATGAAAGATAACGAAGCCAGGATAAATTTGTTGAGTCTGTAAACTTGCACACCACTATTCCAAACACTGCACCCTGTAAAACGTGTTTTTAGAAATCTACCAAAAAACTGACTGCAATTGCTGTAAACCAGTAGATAAGTAAAATAAAGTGTAAAAAAGTGAATAAACTCTAAATTTTTAAAACTAAAAATATAACATTAAAAGGTCAATCATCATTCTGTAAAAATCAGAAATAACGTCCCAAGGACGGTAATTGTATCGATATAATTTGAATAATAAGACTTTTTCTATATGTAAAGAGATAGAAATCTAATATGAACACTATGGTTTAGTAATGTGGTTATTATAATTGCTGTGGTGGATGGGTGGGATGGGGGGGGGGAAGGGTAGGTAGGAATTTTGCTCTATTCCAGGATTCCTCATGGGCTTATTTCGAAAAGATCTGCAGAGTGCTGATTACTCGCCTCAAATCTATATATCTTTCTAACTTGATTGTGTTAATATCTTAAAGTTTAAATGTTCAGTATTTGATCAAACATAGTTCACAGTTTTATATTATTCAATATATTTCTTAAGTTATATTATTTTTTGTGAAAATCCCTTTTTTCTAGGTCCATGATTCCAACCCTGAAATCATTATGCAAGACTATATAATTTGTGTCCATTCAATCCCAGGCCTTTCGTACATAACTTTTTCAATCCATCATTGTAGGAAACCTTGTTCAGCTCTAGTACCTTGTTCAGCTCTAGTACCTTGTTCAGCTCTAGTACCTTGTTCAGCTCTAGGACCTTGTTCAGCTCTAGGACCTTGTTCAGCTCTAGTACCTTGTTCAGATCTAGGACCTTGTTCAGCTCTAGGACCTTGTTCAGCTCTAGGGCCTTGTTGAGCTCTAGGACCTGATTCAGTTCTAGAGCCTTGTTCAGCTCTAGGACCTTGCGTAGTAAGTACCCTGCTCCAGAACGGTTTCTCTATCACGTATCTATCCAGGAACAGTTCAGTTTCACTTAGCTATCAATGTTTAAACCAGGATACGATCCTGTAACTTTCGACCGATCCCAAATCAAAGGGGACGATCCTCAACCTGTTTATCAAAACAGGGAACCACGCGGATACAATCGTGTGTTCTATCAACACCACTACCACTGGGGGCGATCTTGTTAGCTATAGATATCAATCAAAGCTCGTAACTATTGATCTCAAATTAAAGGAGACGATCCTCAACCTGTTTATCAAAACAGGGAACCACATGGATACAATCTTGTGATCTATCAACGCCACTACCACTGGGCGCAATCTTGTAAGCTGCCACTCTTCTCTTGGCCTATCATGTCATTCTTGTCCAGGCTTTTCCCCAGATTTTCCTTTGAAACATTCTAGCACACAATCTTTGGAATATTCTGATATTTGAGTAGGTTCATCCCAACCTTTTTCTTTAAGGGTACCTCCTTGCACTGTTCCTCAACACCACCTGACACAGTTGACCGTTCATGCCCCCTGGTTCTCTTGTATTATCATGCCGCAGTGCTATTTCTGTGTCTTAAAATACTTCTTCTTGTATCCCGTACTATAATCCTTCTCATTTTTGATAGTATACTTTTCGTTAAAGTTATATCGATCCATTGAAAATTCAATGTTTTTACATCATCATATTCAATATTCATATACTACATTATCGGGTGGGGTCATAGGAAAAACAAAAGATAAAAATATCAAAAGAAAATATAAAAAAATGATAATTTGATATTTGTTGGGGGGCCAGAAAAATACTTTCTTAACTGATAAAATTTAATAGAAAAAGGTGAAATACCTCTATCAGTTCACGGGCAGCCGTAGTGCATTTGAAATTATGAGCCGGGTCAACCTTTCCGGTCCTAGTTTGTACTGTGCCGCCCGGACATTTGGTAAATGAAGCAGACACTCAATAGGACTAGCCGGTGCAACAAGGTTGACGCGGTCAGACAAGGTTGAATTTACTTTTACTAAAGGGTCAAAGGTGCGTGAGTTGCGTGGTTTATACATAATTGATGAATACCGGGTCTGTAAACGTAATTTCAACTAACCCTCCAAATATACATAGAGCGACATGTCCGATTCACAACTGTATCCTTAAAAGCGCAGTTTGATCAAGTATAAAAATTATATCCATGTTTATAATTATATAGGATTACAAAACACTCTGATTAAAAGGTTTCATGGCTCTCAAGCAAAAATCGATGAGACTATTGCCATTTACTTCTTAAAACCAAATCTAATCTAAATCTAGAGCTAAAATGTACATGTAAATAGCTACAAAAAAGCATAAGTGAGTTAGAGCGGCAAAATCAAAGCCCAAGGCGTTTCGACACTTTAAAGTCGATCCTTTCTTAAAAATTGATGAGACTCTTTGTTGCAGGCTGATTCTAGGAACTGAGATAAATGTTTCAAATGGTACCTTTGTGTTTAGGGATTGCCTCCTTATCTGAATTGAGTCACTCGAAATTATAACGAAAATGGGCACATTGCTAATTACTTTTTATATTTCAGAAATTTTTTTTTTCTTATTAAATCTTGAAATAGAAATAATGTAACATATGAAGAGGATAAATAGTCTGATTTGGCCATTAAGGAATAAAAAGTAAAAATCATTCAACCAAATTATTGACTTACCACTTTTTATATTTTTACTTTTAAATATTATTTTTAATTTTTGTTTTTTTCAATATAAAAACTATTTTGCAGAATTTTCTTTTTAAAGTCTTAAAAAAACGAAACTTTTTGTAGACAAAATTTTTAAATTTTGAGTAACTGTTAACTGTTAACCTCTTTGTCATTTAATGACGTTGATTGGACACACATAAACTAACTAACAGAAAACATAAATATATATATGGAAGAATACTTATATATATATCAGGAAAGTATAACATATTACAATAATATTGCTGAATTTCCGTTTTTTACTTTTTATTATTCGTACAAAGCACCGAATTCAGAGCACTAAACAACAACAAGAATAATCTATCTGCAGTTTTCTTTAAAATTGCTTTTAATGCCACCATTTAATCTTTGTACACCCTAAATATAAAATTTTCCAGATTTTATGTTTTTTTTTATTTCTAACTTTTTTCAATCTAAATTTTCAGAGGCAAAAATTGGGCCTCGTCGGTTCAACCATTTATTAGATACAAACAGACAAATACTAAGTTTTATATATAAAAGTCTCATCAATCAACTTAGATTTTTTATAACATTACCGTGATTCTTCCGAGTTCCCCATCAAGAGTCAATTTGAGACAAATCGTTTAAGAGGTTCCAGGGTTATGATCAGACTTACAAACAAACAGAGATTACTACTTTATTTGTCCTGTATATATGTATTTTAAGATCCTGAAATATACGGGACGATGGTTGATCATTTTATTTTTTATTGAAATGTTTTAATTTGAAGTATCTTACAGTAATATTTGGTTGTATGTTCGATCCTAACTCTTAAACCCCTTGACCGATTGGCCTCACATTTTGATTGGGGAACTTGAGAGAGCCACGGGAATGTTCTTAGCTTAGTTTTGAGATTCTAACTTTAGTAAGTAAACTTTAATCGGGAAAAATAGCCAAACTCGTAATTTACGACCAAGTGCGGGTAAACCGCGGCAATAACTATGAACTAAACTGGTTCCCAAAATATATATATATATATGTACTCTGCCGTAAGTTTGTAAGTTGTAAGTAATCTTTGGGGTAACTTTTATTGAAGAGGATTGACATTTTTCATAACTTTCAAATAAATGTAAAAAGTTTTACTAAACATTCTTTCTAACTATGAAAAAGTTTCATCTTCATATAAAGTTTTGCCAAAGCAGTTTTACCTCGGAGAGATTGGAATTTTTTCCTTTGAGCACACTCGCATGCATCAAAAATTAAAGGATTTAAACACTAAATTAAATTTTGTTTTAAGTTTTTTTTAAAACAAGTTAACAACGTTATTTTCCATGAATTGTTAAAGGGAGTGTTCGCGAAAAATGAAAGGGGGTATAGGCTTAAGGCGAAAAAGAAGTGCTTTTGATTGCTACTAATCTTACTTATTAACTATACATATATGCGTCGAAAAATAATCGATGACTTTTGTATGTAATATCTGAATGATTTGTTTGGAATTAAATTTATTTGTTTACGATCCAAGTTGAATGTTGCAACTTTCCGAATTTCTATGGACGCTACGTTCTTAGGTGTGAGTTGTTTTTAACAATTTTCTCCTTCTAGACGCAACAGATAGAAGTACGATTAGTAGTGATAAAAGCGTTTATTTTTCGCGAACACTCCCTTTAAACTTGTCTATGCGTGTCCTTAAATTGGAAACTGGTTTTCGTTTTCAATCATAAAAATCCGTCAAATACAGCATTTAAATGGCTTAATAAATCCAACTCTGTGAAAAATAAATCCAAAAGCTCGAGCCTTTAATTGGTCTCAATGACAGCTTCACTTAACATTCGGTGATGGTGATGGACCAAACCTCTGTAGAGTAAAAAACTAGATGTTAGGTCCACGTTTATTGAGATTGTTTCTGTCAGGAAGATTCAATGTTAAGTCCATGGGTTCCAGTACCCATGGTTATATTCCGGTTCATTTCAATAACTGGGCTGACATCTTACCAGCTAGAGCTAGCTGTACAGTACACATACAGATTATACCAGGCAAAACGGGACGGCACACCAAATGAACCAACCCTTTCTCGGGAAATTCTTGTGGCTTAGACTTGAGTTTTATTTTCCCAAATTTATTAAATCGCGGGTTGTAGTGTTTAATGTGGTTTTTTGATCTTGTTTGATTTTGTTTGATTTTGTTTGATTTTGTTTGATTTTGTTTGATTTTGTTTGATTTTGTTTGATTTTGTTTGATTTTGTTTGATTTTGTTTGATTTTGTTTGATTTCGTTTGATTTTGTTTTTAGGTTTTTAAAGTGCCATCTCACGGCCACATTTCAGACGAAATCTGAACAAATCAAGTAGAAGGAGGAGGAGCGTGTTTAAGTGACTGCACAGAGTATAGTGTAATTTCAAAGATGAAATTTCCCAATTCACAAGGGTACCATTAAACCTTTATAGAATCAGAAGTTTGGCAGATATCATAATTTTTCCAGGTTTAAAACTGTTGAATTCCTAAACGTTTTCTTGTAGTAATAATGCAAGTTACTTTTGAAGAAAAGCCAATAATGAAAATATCTAATTCATACTTGGTCAGACAAAGCCTTAAAGGGTTGAGAACCTTGCCTTTTTTGCATAGAGGGCCAATTGTTCTTTCCCGTACAGTCCCTTTAATAAGAATGTTATTATTTAAAGAATATTTTTTCATCTCATTTTTCCCTGGCTTTTTGTTGCGTCAATAAATTATAGAAGTTTTCTGAGGATTTAATTTTGTTCTCCTCCTACGTGTAGACTAAGTACCAGCATTAATATTTAAGAATTTTTTTATCAATTCTAAAGAAAATTAGTTTAAAAACTGGTGGTATTAAGCTGCAATAACACGAAACAGATGTTGTGATTAATTTCTTAAAGATCATGTAAAGAAGATAAATATTGTTTTAAATATTAGGGACTCTATAGTCACAGGTGTACTAGGGACTCCAGGGATACAAGGGAGTCGAGGGATACAAGAGATTCCATTGATGTAATGGAGTCCAGGAATACAAAGGACTCCAGGGATACAAGGGAGTCAAGAGGTGCAAGGGAGTTCAGGGATACAAGGGACTCCAGGGATAAAAGGGAGTCCAGGGATACAAGGGAGTCCAGAGCTGCAAGAAACTCTAGGGATACAAGGAAGTCCAGAGATACAAGGGAGTCCAGGGATACAAGGGAGTCCAGAGATGCAAGGAACTCTAGGGATACAAGGGAGTCCAGAGATACAAGGGAGTCCAGGGATACAAGGGAGTCCAGGGATACAAGGGAGTTCAGGGATGTAAGGGAGTCCAGGGATACAAGGGATTCTAGGGATACAAGAGACTCCAATGATGTAATGGAATCCAGGGATACAAGGGACTCCAGGAATACAAGGGACTCCAGGGATACAAGGGTGTCCAGGGATACAAGGGAGTCCAGAAATACAAGGGAGTCCAGAAATACTAGGGAGTCCATGGATCCAAGGAACTCTAGGGATACAAGGAACTTCAGAGATACAATGGAGTCCAGGAAGAAAGGGTTACAAGGGATAAAAGGGAGACCAGGGAGTCCATATCAGGGTTACTTTTGGACTCCACAGAAACAGAAATAAAAATTTAATGCATTTGTTGCAACCCGACATTGGGACGTTTATATCCCGGTATCCTGTATTTCTAATGGTACAGGACCGGGATCAGGTTCCGGCCTTATTTCTCCGGGTTCTCCGTTCAAACGGGAGGTTGCGTCCCGAACCCAAACCATTTCTCCGCACCAGTCTAATACCCGGAGTCATAACCTGAACATGCCAGGATCAGAGCGAAGCAACTAAACCCAACCCCGGTGATATTAAACCGCGAGAAGATACCAGAACTTCTAATATATTGCAATAAAAATACCAACAATAACCTTTTATTGGTCGACAAATCTAAAACGGCAACGAAATGAAAAAAGAAGAATTTTCTCTAACTTCCATACTTTTTATCCTTATCCATACTGTTGCTGCAAAAGAAGGTAAATACTAAATATTAAATAGCTCTCTAATAAGATGAGATCGAATCTTTTAAATTTGTTTTTGCAATTTTGTGATGTAACGTAAATCGATAAGGCATGTTGCAGCATTTTTTGTTAAAAATTACATGTAAGAGATCGTAAAAATGCAAAAATTTCGAATTTACGTTTCAGTCGGTTCCGTTTGGGAACAAACAGAAAATTGTGCAAAATACAACTTTTAAAACTTAAAGATTTCAATTTAAAGTTTAATGTATAACTGTGTAACTATGTACAACTAAGTAACCATGTAACCATGTAACCATGTAACTATATAACTATGTAACTATGTAACTATGTAACTATGTAACTATGTAACTATATAACTATATAACTATGTAAACTATGTAACTATGTAACTATATAACTATGTAACTATGTAACCATGTAACCATGTAACCATGCAACCATGTAACCATGTAACCATGTAACTATATAACAATGTAACAATGTAACTATGTAACCATGTACATGTAACCATGTAACTATGTAACTATATAATTATATAACTATATAACTATATAACTATGTAACTATGTAACTATGTAACCATGTAACCATGTAACTATGTAACTATGTAACTATGTAATTATGTAACTATATAACTATGTACCTATGTAACTATGTAACTATTTACTAATTTAACTATGTAGCTATGTGACTATGTAATTATGTAACTATGTAACTATGTAATTATCTAACAATGTAACTATGTAACTATATAACTATGTAACTATATAACTATGTAACTATGTAACTATGTAATTATCTATCTATGTAACTATGTAACTATGTAACTATGTAACTATGTAACTATGTAACTATGTAACTATCTAACAATGTAACTATATAACTATGTAACTATCTAACAATGTAACTATGTACCTATTTAACTATGTAACTATGCACTTCATCTGGAAAAATTTTGGTCACGTTTTGAATATTTTGTCTGATGTTTCATTCTTTCCGTCAGAATTCTTTGTAGGAAATGAATTTAATAATAAGTAACCTATTCCCCCCCCCCCCCTACCCAATTTATTTTTTTTCTGAATTCTGAACGAAAGAAAACATATTTTTGTTAAAAAGGGCTTGTCAACTAAAAACTGATTATTTTTGATTGAGATTTGGAGATTTACATTGCAAACAATTAGAGGAATTATCAGAATTTAACATTTTGATAATTTTTCAACATTTTTCAACATTTTTCAACATTTTTCAACATGGCGAAATTTTCATCATTGGTATTGAGATAAAGGTTTGAACAATAACGTTGTACTTGTATAACGGACATGCTTTGATTTTTAAATGGGACAGTCATTTAAAGAGAAATGAGATAAGAGAATTTATTTCGTATTTTAAAGTATGTTGATAATTTGCGACTACCAATTAATGGAAAAAATGTTTTATACCTCCCACTACATTTTGCAATTTTTAATATGTACACTGTACAGTTTTTTATATGTACACTGTACAGTTTTTCATATGTACACTTTAAAAATTTCTATGTGTACTCTGTACAATTTTCTATATGTACTCCGTACAGTTTTTATGTATATTATACAATTTTCTATTTGTACATGTTTAGATGATGGTGTACAGTATAGGATGATAGGAGAAGAAACAATTCATAAAATTCCTGTTGGATCAAAACTGTTTTTAGAATGCCCTCTTCAGCAGATATCAACTAGGTAATATTTCAATATCCCCCCCCCCCCTCCTAATTACTTGTTTTCATATGTACCTTCTCTTGTTTTCATATATACCTTCTCTTGTTTTCATATATTCCTTATCTTGTTTTCATATATAACTTCTCTTGTTTTCCTATATTCCTTCTCTTGTTTTCATATATTCCATTTCTTGTTTTCATGTATACCTTCTCTTGTTTTCATATATACCTTCTCTTGTTTTCATCTATATCATCTCTTGTTTTCATGTATACCTTCTCTTGTTTTCATATATACCTTCTCTTGTTTTCATATATAACTTCTCATGTTTCTCATTTCACATATTTTAAAGTTTTCTCTTGTTGATGTTATAAATATTTTATATCAATGGTTCACTTAAGTTTTCTCTTTAAAAAATCATGATTTAACTTTAGTCAATGCCTTATTTCATTTTAAAAACAAATACAAGATTTTTTAAAGAATAATTTCAATTTTTATTATTCAATGGTAATGAAAAAAAACTTGTTTTAAAAGACACCCTACATGTAATCCCAACATGTCTCAGCTTAAAACTAGATCCCAAACATGGAGAATGTCGAAGCTAATTGAGAAAAATAGTATGGTGCCCATAAATAGATGTTAAGGAAAATTTGACTCAGAACTTAAAAAATGTAAAGTTTCAAAATGAAAGCTGATTGACCAAACTGGGTTTTATGAAGGCTTAGTTTCTTCAGTTTGCACCTCAGAGCATTGATGTATACCCCCAACTTTATATAGTTTTAATCCCTGGAGTTATCCGTAGTTAAAACCAAACTCAAACACGTGTAAGTGTTTAACTTGTAGAGTACTTGATCCAACTTGTTCCAATAGAATCCGAGGATAAAATTTTTTATAATTTTACCGTCATCTAACAAATATGAAAAGTGCACGGTCAGCATGTTTTCTTTCCATTCCGACTCAGAGACTTTTAAGTAAATAGGCTTTTAGACTGAGCAGTTTATAAAACAATAACATAAAAAAAGTTCGCGGATTTATTAATATATTTTCGTGCGCCCAGTGGTAGTGGCGTTGATAGTTCACTGGATTGTAGCCATGTGGATTGTGTCAGGTTTGATATTCATTATCGCGGACGGATTGTACCTGGACTGATACAGTTCTGGACGAAGTTTTAAGAGTACGGCATTTACTACATATTTATGTTTTAATCATTTTCCTATAATTTTTTCTAATATTTTTTTTTTCCTTTTTCACTTTATCATTCTTTTTTAATAATAAAAGAATGAAGTTTGATTATTAAATTAAATTAAATTATTAGAACTGTCTTTCAGATTTCAAGTGGCCTTTCATTTTAAGAGTGCCTGTAGTAAATGCCGTATTAAAAGTTCCTCCCAAACAGTCCAGGTACCTCCCCTCCGCTATCATAGTCAACCAGGACACAATCCACAGACTTCAATCCCATGAACCATCAACACCACTACCAAAGGGCGCGATCTTGGTAGTTATCCAACAAGCTATTACTCAGGCTCTAAATGTCACACAGGGTCGCACGCGTAACTATCCAACAAGTTATTACTCAGACTCTAAATGCCACACAGGGTCACACGCGTAACTATCCAACAAGCTATTACTCAGACTCTAAATGCCACACAGGGTCACACGCGTAACTATCCAACAAGCTATTACTCAGGCTCTAAATGCCACACAGGGACACAAGCATTGACTATCTATTAAGATCTTAGTAGATCTCTGATTCTAACTAATTCAAGAATTTAGTCATTGCCACAAACTTAAATATTCTAATCTGTATATCTTTGCATCCTGAATGCGTAAAACTTTAACATTTTTCAACTTTTAAGATTATTTTTATCTAACATTGAGTTGCAAAGATATATGGATTATTCCTTCAAGCCCTGGATTAATGAATCAATGAAAAACTAAATTAATTCATTTATGAAGTAA
Source organism: Eurytemora carolleeae (assembly GCF_000591075.1). Classification (NCBI taxonomy): domain Eukaryota; kingdom Metazoa; phylum Arthropoda; class Copepoda; order Calanoida; family Temoridae; genus Eurytemora; species Eurytemora carolleeae. The sequence continues at coordinate 500,381 of NW_019396043.1, forward strand.
AGTATTTTGTATTCATTAATTATTAAATGTTGACTTTTAAACAGTGCTATCTCTCCAAATAATGTAAAATGAATAATAAATCAAAGTAATAAATTAGTTATTAAAAAAACTGCATGTTCTTGAAAAGGGAGCAAAGATAATACAAAGCACAATATATAATTAATAATGAATGTATTTAGACCTGGAACTATAATGCTATGGAAGAAGGGATGAATAAACAATGCATAATAACTAATGAATGATGAATGATAAATAAATAAAAAATTGAATTGAGGCCTGGAACTGCAATCATGAATAATGACTATCTCATGATAAATAATAATTAATAAATAATACATAATAACTAATAAATAAATAAATAAATGTATTTAGGCCTGGAACTATAATGCTATGGAAGAAGGAGCATAGATAATGAATAATATATAATGATAATACATAATAATTAATGATTAAATAAATGAATGTATTTAGGCCTGGAACTATAATGCTATGGAAGAAGGGGCATAGAGTCCTGACAGCAGGAATTATGAAGGTACAGTATTTTTGGAGTTAGTACATTACTCTTGGAGTTAGTACAGCACTTATTGAGATAATAGAGTACACCCCGACTTATTAGAGTACATCTAGAGTTGTTAGAGTAAACCTCATTTTAATAGAGTTCACTTTAATTTCATAGAGCTGATATAAATTTCAGAAAGTAAGTTTATTCAGTACATAGCAAGTTTATTTAGTATGTAGCAAGTTTATTCAGAACATAGCAAATATATTTAGTGCATAGCAAGTTTTATTCAGTACATGGCAATTGTATTCAGTACATAGCAAGTGTATTCAGTACATAGTAAGTGTATTCAGTACATAGCTAGTTGATTCAGTAGATGGCAAGTTTATTCAGTACATAGCAAGTTTATTCAGTAAATAGCAATATTATTTAGTAGATAGCAAGATTAATCAGTATATAGCAAATTTTTTTAGTCCATAGCAAGTTTATTCAGTACATAGCAAGTTTATTCCTACAGGCTACCCATGAGTGTCCACAAAAAAATTCAGCCCATTCGGTTCAGCCGTTTGGATGGCCAGAGGGAACATAGATATGAATGTCTTGTTTTATTATATAGATAAGTTGAAAATTGACTTGAATATCGTCTTTGATTCGATAGTTGATAAATAACTAAGAATGTTTGGATATTAGGGAAGAAAGATTTGCGGAAAAGGAGATGTTGAAAATGTGGTCTGAAATCTGCATACGTTGTATCTTTAATCTTGACGGAGATATTTAATATTTCAACAATTTTAATATTATTATAAAGATTGAAAGTACAATATTTTCAATATCTCTGTCAATTATAAAAGTACAAAAATGGTAGACGAAATTTAGAAATTCCAGAGTAGTTTTAGGCAGAATAAGTGGATCCAACGAGGTTATAGTGTATAGAGTGATAGTGTACGCTAATTCTTTACTAATTTTATTGGCCATACCGAGAGCGTACTGAATATGTGTTTATTATAAGTTGATTCTGGCCTAACCTATAGTATGTCATTATTAGTAAACAGTTGTAAGTGTACAGTACAGCTAACTGAGCACACAGGTAGAGAACTATCATCCCCCTGGATAAACCACTAAGTATGAGTGGCGATATAAAAGTCGTCACTTGATTCTCATGTCTATAGGAACACATCGCAGTATAGTTAGCACAAACCAAGTTTAAGACAGGGTAAAAATAATGATGATTGAGATTTAATCGTAAAACTGGAGAAGTGTGAGACGTTTTTTGCAGGTTAGACGTGATGCTAGGTTGGAGTTGGTCGGAGACAACCTTGAGATCTCCGGTATCGGAGTTCATGACGGAGGAAGATACAGCTGTGAGGTCGAAACCGATTCAGCTGAACCTCTAGCTGTAGTTCATATTGTAGAAATACTAGGTAATTGTAAATATTAATAAAGGTACTGTTGGCGTAATATCACGTGACCCTCCATTTTTCATTTTGAAAGGTGTAAATACTGTCAATTTTCTTCATCGTCTATCTAGCATTAATCCGCAGGTCACTTTTAAGATTTATAGCATTAAACATAGGTTAAGCGGGAAACGGAAGTTAAGCTCTAGACGTATTCGTGGCTTAATTAAAAAGTTACAACCTCTTATTTAAGATAACTTGAACACTCTTTCAAGCTGTTGGATTTTTTCATTCGAAAAGAAAGGAAAGAATTACTTTTATAAAACTCTAATTTTCCAATTTAATGGTGTAAATCTTTAATGTTTCAAAATTGAACTATTTAATACAAATATCAAAGGTCTCCGGACTGGAAGTATGTAATGACAAGGGAAGTAGAGTTTGATTAGGGAGTGTTCGCGAAAAAAGAAAGGGTGTATTGGCTTACGGCGAAAATTATGCGCTTTTGATCCCTACTAATCTTACTTCTATCTGTTGTGTCTATCTGGAGAAAATTGTTAAAAACGACTCATGCTGAAGAAGAACGTAGCGTCCATACAAATTCAGAAAGTTGCAACATTCAACTCGGATCGTAAAAAAATCAATAGTCATTGATTATTTTTCGGCGTATTCGAACATAGTTAATATTTCATAATAATCTTTATTTCTTTTTTAAAATTATATTTTGCTGGTGCCGGATTTTCAAACATTCCTGGAAAATATGAAAATGTTGTCCTCATTATCAAAAATCCTCGAAACAGGAATAAATGTTTTCAGATATCAGACAAAAATAAAAAATATATAGATAGTAAGATTAGTAGCAATCAAAAGCGCTTATTTTTCGCCGTAAGCCTATACCCCCTTTCATTTTTCGCGAACACTCCCTTTAAACAATCTGATTAAATTTGTGATTTTAGTTCCTCCTTCAGTTCGAACTGAACCTAGGAGCGGAGAAATAACAGTTAGAGAAGGAACCAGTGTTTCTTTAGAGTGCAGGTCAGTAGTATTAATAATTTCAATGCAGGGAGTATAAAGAAATAGAAGGGAGAATTAACTGACGCGGTTTGCCCTACCATATGATTATACATGTCTAATGTACAATTACCGCGTACACAATAACCTATTCTGAATATTTCTTATACAAATGGAGTACCGTCTACAAAGCATGTAAAATCATATGGTAGGGCGAACCGCGTCAGTTATATTTCCCTTCTATTCCTTACTCCCTGTTTCAATGCAATGGTAGTCGACGCTCCTCCCCACCCAAACACTATGGGCAAAACGGTCTGCTTTGTTTATTACCATATTAGAGTTTTATTAGAGTTCATGCAATTTTTAAAAATGAAAGCATTTTTTATCGTTGTTGATTCACGTCGTATTCATTTGTGAAACTGATAATGTGGTTATCTGTGAGATTTATGCTTAAAACAAGGGTATTTTAAAAATTATGGGATTTCAACAATGTGGTGCTGCATATGCTTATTTTGTATCTTTAATTGGACTGATTTATCAGTTTTAAATTATTGTCTAAATTTATCCCCCCAAATATGCTTATCTTCGCTCAAATATATATATTCAATTCAATATAGCTGGCCAAACGACTAGACCAAATTGGCTAAATTTTAGGAAACCCATGGGTACCCTCGAGGTAACATCGGCTAAAAACATTCGATTTTTATTTTCCAAACTCGATTATTATTTCCATATTCGATTTTTTTTAAATTCGAATTTTTTTCAAAATTAGAATTTTTTTTCCAAAAGCGTTTTAAAAATTCCACGGGCAATGTAGGGTGCATTGTAGTTAGTTTTAGACTGTCAAACCATTTAGTTTAAGAAAGAAAAGAGACGTTTAATTATTCTTAATTAATTATTTACGCTCTTTAAGCTCGTCACTCAATTTGTAAATGTTGTGGAAATGAAATGTAACGTTTGTAAAATAAAAATAAAAATTGATTAATAGATTGATAAACTTTATTTTGTAGCAAGAAAACAGTAGAAAAATATTGCCCGAAATATGTAATATAACAATGTAATTAATATGTGTTTTTTGTGGATCTCTCTCTAAGCAAATTTGTTGAAGACAATTTCTGTGAACTTAGGAATTATCTAATATATCCAGAGTATACTGGATACTCAAGAATTTAAATATATTTAGAACGAACGGGAACCCTACTCCTGGTGTGACCTGGAGTAGGGACAATGAACCCGTCCTTCCCGGGTTGGAGAGGAGAGGGAGTAGGTGAGAAGAAAATAATTTTTAAATGGACTGTTCACATAATTTAAAGTGACCCTAAATTCAAAGAAAAAATCCTCGAATAATTGAGCATTTGAAATATGATAAAAAGCTGATTTTCATGAGGCCTCTAAAACCTTAGGCAAATTTTCTAGATACATATGCCAGGATACATGACGGTTTAAAGACCGATAGATATATGTTTCAAAAAATCTAATTTTTTATCTAAGCTAGACACCTGTAAACAATTCTAAAAAACGGATGTAAAATTATTTAAAACATTTTGGTTGGTTTATTCCGACATGCCTTTTGCAATTTGTTTAAAGCCTTCCTAGCACCCTAACCTTTAAGGTTATTATAGCTATATTTTTTTAATTGCACCACAATACCTTAACTATGAGAAATTTTTCTAGGGGCTGGGTAAAGTAACACTCCTCTCACCCCAGGCTTTACAAAAAAAATAAAAATATTTAAAAGCAAAAAAAAAATGTAATTCTTGGAGATCAGGAACATAAAATCTAAGATTAAAGAAATTTGGGGCGCGCAACACCCTAAAAGCCTAGTAAATAAACAGGGTTACCCAAAACGGATGAGACTTCAGAGACGGCTGTTCGGAGTTTATTGAGTTATTTTTCTTGCATCCATGCTTTCCTGTATTTAAAAATAACCTAGCTATTAAAAGACTGTATTGAAGACAGAAGTTCAAATTTACCATTCAAATATTCACATTTAAAAAGTTTTATGTCGTCTGTTTAGTCTCATCCTTTGTGGATAACCCTGGACATATCTATTCAAATCCCAGTTTGTTTTATCAATTCAAACTTTTCCCTCAGATTCAAGATGGAAGATAAGCATTCTGTTTGATCCCTAAGAAAACCTTGTTAAATGGAAAATTGTTTTTAATATTTTAATTCCATCTTTTTGTACATAACAACCCCAGCAGAGATCAGATCAGATCAGATCAGATCAGATTAGATCAGATCAGATCAGATCAGATCAGATCAGATTAGATCAGATCAGATCAGATCAGATCAGATTAGATCAGATCAGATTAGATCAGATCAGATCAGATCAGATTAGATTAGATCAGATTAGATCAGATGAGATCAGATGAGATGAGATCAGATGAGATGAGATCAGATCAGATTAGATTAGATCAGATCAGATTAGATCAGATCAGATCAGATCAGATCAGATCAGATCAGATCAGATCAGATCAGATCAGATCAGATTAGATCAAACTAGATTAAATCAGGCCACCAGAGCAAATTATATAAGTTCAGAGTTCGGATCTTTTTTGTGGAGTATCCTTAATCTTAAACACTAGATCTCGATATCCAATATGGACACTTTTGAGAATAAATGCTTGATCAGGAGATTCACAACATAAGTTCTAACTTCAGATCTGATACAAAGATACTTTTTTTACGACAAAAAGAAAACATTTTCACGCATAGTTGAAAAGTAATCTCTAGGAAACAATACACAGTTCGGACCAGAAAACTGACAATTATCCTCGAATATAGCACTTTTTTAGGATAGATTTAGTTGCAAATTGCATATTTCGTTCCTCATTGTTTGCTGAGATAAAGAAATGAATCGGACAAACGAATATGAAAATATAGAGTCTCTTTAAAGTATGTTTCCAATCCCTTTAAAAAGAAAGATGTCGTTGAGAATTTTACTGTTACTAGTAAAACATCATTGATTTCTAGAAGTTATCTATATATTTTGAAGCTATTGTATATTGCCAGGCTTTTAGGGTCTCTCTTCTATTTCACGTGTAAACATTTTCATCTGTATGCGTTATTAGATAAAAACTAAAAAAAATGTTCGCGGATTTTAAAAAATAATATCGTGGATTTCCAAAATTCAATTACAATTTTTAAATTTTGATCATCTTTAAACCTTCCCTGGGGACATGTGAAGTCTCACAAAAAAATTGGGCCCGATCGGTTCAGCCGCTTTGACGTTTATTGAATACAAACAAACAGACAGACAAACAGACACCAAGACAAGCAAAGTATATAAATATAGACAAAGCTCTTCGCTCATATTTATGTAAGCTATAGCCATAGCTGGACCAAATTAGCTGAATTTTTTCGAAATCAAATTTTTTTATTCCACGGGCAACGCCGGGCACTTGATGTAGCTAGAATTAAATAAATTAAAACATTATTTTAGAATAGAACTAAGCAGTGGAGGAATGATTCTAACTCTTCACAATGTTGACAGGAGACACAGTGGCAAATACAAATGTCTGGTAAATTTTTTTTTTGTTTTCGCTTTTTTAACTTTTTGTGCACTATCTCAAGAAATATGAAAATTTGTATTTTATATCAAGAAATATGAACATTTTGTTCACTATATCTAGAAATATGAACATTTTTTTCACTATATCTAGAAATATGAACATTTTGTTCACTACATCTAGAAATATGAACATTATGTTCATTATATCAAGAAATATGAACATATTGTTTATTATATCTAGAAATATGAACATTTTGTTCACTACATCTAGAAATATGAACATTATGTTCACTATATCTAGAAATATGAACATTTTTTTCACTATATCTAGAAATATGAACATTTTGTTCACTATATCTAGAAATATGAACATTTTGTTCAATATATCAAGAAATATGAACATTTTGTTTACTATACCTAGAAATATGAACATTTTGTTCACTATATCGGAAACCGGAAGCATTTTGAAATTACAAACAATTTTAACCTTATTTAGGCTGACGTCTGGGCTACCCAATATAATCTGAGGGGGTCGGGGGTCCTTGGTACCCCCCCCCCTATTTTCTTAATGTGATACAAATTTATAATATTTAATACATTTTTGGTAAGCCCTTGGGCTTTACATAAATAATCTGAAAACAATTGTAAATTCGCAAAATTTCAAATATTTATTGCAATACCAAGTTGTTAAGCAAAAAATTAGCAAAAAAAGTACGCGAAATATGATAAATTACACATTTTTTAAAAGCCCTGCCACGGTGAATTCAAATGTGCAAAAATATTTGCAAAATTTTCAAAAACTAAATTTGTATTCAAGGAAAACTGAAAATGTGCAAATTTCTCTAAATGCATCTGTGCATAAATCTATGCCAAATTTCTTTGCAAAAATTGTGCAATCTGCTTACTTTTTCGTAAGGCTTTTTAAAGAGCTATAAAAAGTTGAAATCTAATGACCGAAAGTGGGTCTAAATATAGATTAAGTCGAGTAAAGGTAAAATAAGGCATTCAAACATCAATTTGTAACTAAAAAGCTATATAGTCTTACACGATTACATAATATTTTTTTTATAAAAAATCTGTTACGCGTAACTGCAAGTAATAATATTAAATTTCCAAAGCTTTCTCAATTTTAATAATAAATGGAAATATAAGGAAAACAAAATTAAGAAAAAAGAAAAATATTTTTTATGATTCAACACAATCAAAATGTTTTAATATTAAACTTTTGCTGCATTTGATCCAGCAGAATTTATAGTTTAGAATGTGTAAGGTCTACGACATCAGAGCCCGCGATTTAAAAGCTTCGGCTCAAGTCATAGTTCCTTAAACCCGACTACCCGACTTTAAGAACCAATCTTCGACCCAACTCTGACGTCAGCTTGTGTCACGTGATTGACAGCTGCATGATCTTCGGCTCGACTTAAGGAGTTAGGCCCAATAAAAATAAAACCGACCGTGGTTGCTTTTAGTGGAGAATAAGGCTCAATGGTGAGTCTTGTTCTCATAAAAACCTTAAATGCGCCAATTCATACCATGACAATCCGCCAAATAGATGGAAAATAAGATCCGAAAGCTCAAGTCGTAAATAAGGCTCAACGGCAGATTAGACCCGAGCCGTATTTTCCCAAATTTTTTAAATCGCAGGCTCTGGTTGCAGAGATATCACACTGGATCATTCTGCGTACGGGTGTGTTGCAATAAACGCGTTTGGTCCACCACATATATACTAGGTACACTAGACGGGCTGGTACGAATAAATACCTGTACCGGTTCAGATGCAACGATAAAAAGAATAGAGTTTGAGGCGAGTTATCGGTTCATTTATTATTTTATATTTGTCTTTAGGCCCATAACGGAGTAGGAGAGGATGGTGAGGGACTTATCAAGCTTCATGTTCTTTATTCTCCAGTTGTCAAGGTAGATGACGTCATTATACTAATGTAAATACCACGTAGGATTGTTATCTTATACGTTTTCAACCATAACTCATCTTGTTAAAGAGATACTGAGATACTCATACTTGTCCCTAAAATCAAAATTAAAGGAGCTACAAGGTCACAACGTCGCAAAAAATTTACCTTCTCTTTCTGTTAAGTTTACAGTAAAAAATATAATATGTTGCGTATAGCCGGCAAAACGACTGGACCGATGGGGCAGAATTTTTTTTTAACCCTCATGGGTGGCCGGGGGGTGTTATAGGCTAAAAAAACGCCGGGCCCTTCAACTAGTAATGTATATAATTAAACTATTCTGGGTGTTCCAATAATCATACGGGGTTCAATGACGACTTTTAAATCGTCCTAGATTCATGTTGCATTTATTCATGAACTCTATTCCTTGTTTTTCAGTAAAAATGACTGAAACTGCATGATTTCGCTCATTTAAGAATTAAACATCATTATTATTATAATTATTATCATTATTATTATAATTATTATCATTATTATTATAATTATTATCATTATTATTATAATTATTATCATTATTAGTGAAATCTAAGGTGGTCCAGGATATAATACTGCATTCAAAAGAATTAAGTCTTTCCACAAACTCGATTTATTAATCCATATATCTTTGCAACCCGTTATCGTAAACCTTTTGCCATTTTTTAATGAGTAGATTTGTTTGTATTTTAGTAAAGCACGGTTTTTCCCTTTAATTTCTGAAGTCTTTAATAAATAATAGTTTTGCATTCTTAACAGCTTCTGGAAAGGTTACAAAAGATATTTTCATCAGAGAAGATACAGATGAGAGCTCTCCAGTAATGTTTAGGGTTGTGGGAGGTATAGGATACAGATGAGAGCTCTCCTGTAATGTTTAGGGTTGAAGGGGATACAGGAGAAAGAAGAGAGCTGATAGCTTTAGTGTTTAAGGTTGCAGAAGAGGTGGTGGAAGGGGGTACAGGATACAGAAGAGAACTGATAGCTGTAATGTTTAAGGTTGCAGAAGAGGTGGTGGAAGGGGGTACAGGATACAGAAGAGAACTATCTGTATTGTTTAAGGTTGCTGAAGAGGTGGTGGAAGGGGGTACAGGATACAGAAGAGAACTATCTGTATTGTTTAAGGTTGCAGAAGAGGTGGTGGAAGGGGGTACAGGATACAGAAGAGAACTATCATGTATTGTTCATGCTGAACCTAAACCTGAAGTTACTTGGTATAAAAACTCAATGCTCTTGGATCTTGGAACCAGGTATAAAGATATAGATGGATAGAATAGAATAGAATAGAATACACGTGCATTTAACGGTTCTGCCAATATTCCAGAAAGCTGTGACTTTCGATCACAATTTGACCCATTAAACATACTTTTTTAGTGTTTTTTTCTGAAGTACTTTTTTTGTCGGCATATGCATTTGTATGAAAAAGTATAACATAAACAAATCCGTACGGTAAAAGATTGTTGAATTATATTGATTTCTAATAGAAGAAACCAAATGCTGCTCACTCTGGTTAGTCCGGGGTGAATAGAATAGAATAGAATAGAATAGAATAAAATAGCATATAAAAGAATTGAATAGAATATGATTGTTCAATCAAATAGAATAGAATATAATAAATGTAGAATTCACCCGTAAAATGTATGATTGTTGTCAAACACAACGCAAAATATTATAATGCTGATTTTCTAGATTTTTATTGAAATTCTTTTGGGAAAGTTCTCGTCACCAATCAAAAGTTTTCAAACTGTCTCTTTTATTCTAGAACGTTTTAATCGGATTTTAATGGACGCAGTCTGAAACTTTAAATAAATTCAAAACTCTATAAAAAAGGTTAATTGTTAGAATTTACTGTCAGTGATATTATTCAACTAACAATTTTTTATCAAGTTTTAACACTTTTTGAAATAGGAGTTTTTTCCCAAGGGCGACTAAGTGACAATTTCCAAAGTGGCAACTTCCCAAATTTGCAATATCCCAACTTCCCAAAGGATAGTTTAGGCCCTCTGAGGCGCCACAGGCTGCAAGTGGGGGCAGGCGCTGTGGCTAGGATAAGATAGGGGACCGAGCGCTGCGACTAAAACATGCAAGGGTACAAAGCGCTCCGGCTAGAACATACTTGGTAAGTTGCCGCTTGGGAAATTGCACAGCTGGGAAGTTGGCCCTTGGGGAAATACCCTTGGGAAGTTGTTGCTTGGGGAAAAGCCTTTGGGAAAGTTCCATAAGATCGTGAGATAGGTTTATTTTCTTATATTATTACTTCTTGTATTACAAATATGAATTATTTTTAGGTACGGAATAGGTCGAGAAGCGAAGAAATATAACCTTATTGTGAAGAAGGTAGGAGTTGAGGATTTTGCAAACTACTCTTGTCACGCGGTAAACAGCCTGGGCAGAACCAAGGGAACCATTCAACTCAGAGGTAAAAAAATAGACTTTTTTTGAGACCAACCATCAATTTATCCAAAAATGCATTTTTTTCTCGTGAATTTATAAAAATAAATTCTTAGATTTTCAATCACTTCAATTAAAGTGCATTACCCAGAGGTATAAATAATAAGATTTGCAAAGTTTACTTAAAAAATCAATGCTTTTATACAGTGATAACCAGAAAACTCTGGAATAGGAAGTCTACTTTTAAACTCAAGTTATGACTTTTAATAGCGCATTGAACATGAGACACAGCAATTGTGCAACGTAAACAGACCCATTATACTTAATTAGTAATTTAATAACTTTGAAGTAAAGCTATTTGCTTTAATCAACATCAAATGCACTTCAGAAATGCTATAATGTTGTCTTCCCATTCTACAGTTTTCTGGTTATGACTGTAATCTTATTTACAGTGAGAACAAGAAAACTCAAAATTGGGATTTATACGCAAACCCAGACGCTTCAATTGGGTTCAATAAGATGCAATTGAATGTCGTCTTTTCTATAATTTAAAAAGATTTTATGACTTTTTAAGCATTTGCATCACCAAAACCTTGCGTTTTTTACGTAATTTACCGTTAGAAATGCATAAATTTATTATCTTTTTTGATAAACTTTATCTTAAAACAGATTACAATGTAATTGGTTAAAAAAAAATTTGGCTACATAAAACCAAGTTTTTTTCGGGCCTTGCTCACGTTACTGGCCTAAAATTCTGCTTTAGATTATTAAAAAACTATACTTAATGACTTCTAACAAATTTTGTATTCAAACATGTGGTATTTTCCATACAAATGAGATGCGTAATAAAATCACAATTTTAGCTTTATCTTAGCAGGAGAGCATCCTATCCTATAACCGATGCCTATAACTGATTAAAACAAATTTAGAAGTTTACAACCGTGTTGCTATTTTCCCACCATTTTTAGAACCTACAATGATTAATTTTTTTGATAACTAATAAATTCCTAATGCCTTATCTTACCGTCTTTTAGAAAACTATGTAATTATATGAAGACGACTTTATAGCTATACTTTAGTGTATTTGATGTTGTTACAAACGCAAACAGTTTTATTAGACATTTATTTAATCAATAATTTCGTGAAATAGGTCTGTTTACACTGAACAATTGCGGGGTTAGGCTCATCGGACTTTTTAAAGTTACATCTGGAATTAAAAAGTCCTATTCCAGAATTTTCTGCTTAATACTGTATACTCTGTAGGTGTATATATGAAAATCGAAATTTTTCGGAGAAAACTTTGAGTAATTCTGAGAATCCATAAACCTTCCCTGGGGTCATGTGAGGCCCCACACAAAATTTGTGCCTGATCGGTTCAGCCGTATTGACATATATTTAAAGATATCCTTATTAGGTAACCCCTGTGCTCCTGTGTTCCTGAACAAGGTTCTGAACCTGGGTCCAGGTTCCTACCGTGTATCCTGGGAGACCCGGAGCTATGAAGATATCCTGGAATATAGACTGTTCTATAGACAAGACGAGGTACGTTAGTCCGGGAACTTACAAATCCTGAGTTTTCATAAAATAGAGAAAAAATAGTATATTGCTTGCAGCTCAGATGATGAAAGATACAGTGTTTGTAAAAATTCTTTGTCACAAACTCTGATTATCTTATTCCTATATCTCGCAACCCAATGCCGTAGACCTTTGATATTATAAGCTTTGAATTTTGTTTGATCACATATTCTGAGTTTAAAATATCAAACTTTTACAACGTCAGATTGCAAAGATATAGGAATTACAAAATTTGAGTTTAAGACAAAAAATCAGTTTCTTTGTAATCAAAAAAAATATTTTACAAGCTACATTACAATACTAAACTAAACAGTTTTTAGTGTTTAAAAAATCATTATCGTCATATAGTTTTTGCCCAAATATGTTTTTCTTATTCTCACCTAAATAGTGATACTCAGTACTACTCACTGTATCTGTATTCTTTGGTATTCTAAGTCCATGGGAGCGGCCATATTAACACTTAAACCCAGAATAAATCAAAATAAACTGCGCAACACTCTCAACAAACATGGTGGACTTTGTAAACAACAGTAATGAAAAATATAATATTAGTTTTACAAGGAAAAAAATCTTCGTGACTCTATTTTAACTTGATTGGGATTTAAAAATAATGCTTAATCTTGAATGGCTAAAAACCGGTTCTCTTGGTTTTCCCGGGACAAATCCGCGAATGTCAAACTCAAAAATCAGCAATCAAAATCATCTGCTGAATTTGTCAATTTCAAAGATTCAAAATGAGATTTCTTGAAAGTAAAGCTAGGATTGTTCAGTTGGGTTTTACTTGTGTCTATTTTTTTTTGGTTTTAAAGGCGCCACATAAAAATCTGAGATATTTAGCATATTAGAATTTGTGCGCGAATAAAGTCAAAGCATCAATATTATAAATATTCTAGAAGCCTCAGTTTTTTATTCGAGCAAATGAGTTTTGATTCGTTTATGAGTTTATGTGATCAACAACATCTAGGGGACTGATATACGTATTTTCAAATGATACTCAATTTTTAGAGGGGCAATATTTTGTCCGATAAAAAATGAATAATCATTTCTCTTTGAAAATTGGATATTTTCAATTGTATTCAAAAAGAATTAAATCCTCGAATCTTTTAATATTTTATAAATATTTAGAGTTCTCCTGACGATCCTCTTCATTGGAGTACTGTCATTATTAACGGTCCCCAGCCGGGGGCTGATACTCCTTTAATTCAGCAGTTCCCCTTGACTAACCTACAGGAGGGAGCAGCATATCAGGTATATTCTTCTTTAGATCAGCAGTTCCCCCTGACTAACATACAGGAGGGAGCAGCATATCAGGTATATTCTCCTTTAAATCAGCAGTTCCCCCTGACTAACTTACAGGAGGGAGCAGCATATCAGGTATATTCTAATTAAATCAGCAGTTCCCCCTGACTAACCTATAGGAGGGAGCAGCATATCAGGTATATTCTCCTTTAAATCAGCAGTTCCCCCTGACTAACCTACAGGAGGGAGCAGCATATCAGGTATATTCTCCTTTAATTCAGCATTTCCCTCTGATTGTAACCTACATCAGGTATACAGTTCAGGAGGGAGCAGTACATCAGGTATACAGTAAAGGAGGTAGCAGTATATCAGGTATACAGTACAGGAGGGAGCAGTATATCAGGTATGCAGTACAGGAGGGAGCAGTATATCTGGTATTCAGTACAGGAGGGAGCAGTATATCAGGTATACAGTACAGGAGGGAGCAGTATATCATGTATAGCTCTAATATGCTGCTCCTGATACCAATTCAATTCTGGTTTAGCCTGTACCTCCTTTAAATTTTTCGCGAAAACTCTCTTTAAAGACAAAAAGTTAACATTTTTTCCCCATATTTTATACCCCCATTAACCTTGTTAGTTAAGAAAATAATTTGATCTTTTAGACGAAAGTGATGGCAAGAAACCGGTTTGGTTGGTCAGAGTACAGTCCTGTGTTTTCATTTATAACCAGTCTACGGAGTACAGGTAAACACGTGCATGGTGCAAATGTATCAACCATTGCTATAAATTGTGAATCAGTACGGTAAGACAGCAATATATTCTCTCAGGATTGAAGACTGCTCTAATAAAAGTGAAGAAAATGTGTCCTTAAAGGGACTGTACAGGAAAAATGAAAGGGGGGTATAGGCTAAAACCTGAGAATCTCAGGAGTTGATTGAGACATATAAGAGATCTGATGTTCCTGTCACAAGAAATTGATATAAAATTCTATACCAAAACGTATATATGAGATTTTGTATAAGATTCGTAGTATCAAACAGATCATATTTACAAATACGCAACCAATATGAAAACAACGATATCCCAGAGGAGCCTGAGAAACTCAAGTTTGCTCCTATTATTATTTATATTTAATAATTTTTAATTTTTAATAGATATAATTGATAATATTATTTTGCGTCCGGAACATGTCACCAGAACTCCAACCAATGGCAGTGCAGTATTATTGTCACTTGTCTCGTCTATATCACATGACCAGAATACTACACTGCCATTGGAGGGAGTTTTGGTCATGTGATACGGACGTATAGCTTACATGTATACGTTTTGGTATAATTTTATACAGTTTTATGCAAATTTCTCGAGACAGGAACATAAGATAGATGTCTTATAGGTATCGTTCAACTCCTGAGATTCTCAGGTTTCAGCCTATACCCCCTTTCATTTTTCCTTTACAGTCCCTAAGCTAATCAGAAATAAAATAAGGCCTGCACAGTGCACAATAATAATACTAAAATAACTTTGCAAACTTATTTCATGAAAAGTACTTTTTAAAGAAAATTGTTGTTAATATAATATTTGTTCAGATCCTCCTGAGGTTGAAAATGGAATGAGTAAGCTGCCTGAAACCTGGATCTATGCAAGCAGTTCAACATTTAATCATCCCATGCTTCCGCTGCTCTTTTCTAACCTTTTTATTCAACTTTTTATCAGACGTTAGATACTTATTGTTTACCTTCAAGGGACTGTAAGTGTAATGTTAAGTGACTTTACCTGGAAAGATGGCAATGTCTGATTGACAGTGGTACCCTTAAAAGCTTTGTCTGGTTAGATCAAGTATGAACTAGATATCATTTTTTACAGTTTTAAAAACTAATTATTTTTTATTGTGCGTTCTCTGTAATTTTAACTTGTGCATTTTTACTGCATGAAAACACATAAAAACTATCAGAATTAAACACTTTGAAACCTAGAAAAATGTCAACATGTTCCTCATTTTTGGATCAGATTAAAGTTTCAAGGATACCGTTGTGAATCGGGCATTGTCATCTCTGCACGGAGGATCGCTTCAAATTAGGTGTACAGTCCCTTAAACAGGGTAGTCCACGAAGTACCATAATCGATTCACATATATTTCGGCCGTTTCCTTGTTTGGGTTTGAAGTAATAGTCACAAGTTATTTGTAAAATAACTTCAGTTACTAATTTTTCAAAAAACACACAAAATTTCCTAGCATAAAAGTTATCAAGTTGTGAATCAATTTCGGTACTGTTTATAAAGTTGAAATAAACAGGACAGTCGTATACAGGGTGTCCCACGAAACATGACAGTTTGTGAATGGTTAAAAATGTCTTCTTCTATAATTTGTTGTTTGATACCAAAGATGATGGTAAGAAATACTAAATGGCAGTAATATTATAGTAAAATTGATTTCAAACAAATATATTTTTGAGTAAAAGATTACTCAAAACTGCAAAAGTCTTAAACAATTAGTACAGTGTCATGGAAGAAGACATTGAAAACTATTCACCAACTGTCATATTTCGTGGGACACCCTGTAGCAAACACTTATAATCTTATGATTAACAGTGTGTTAGAATATCATAACACCATGTGCAGATTTTTGCACATTTTGTTAAAATCTTTTTAGAATTGCAGTGATATGCAAAAACAATGGAGGACATGCACTTAATATAATGCCTTTTAGTTAAAAAAAAAAAATTTTGTTTTTCCGATGGTTTGATTTGGCGAGGAAAATACAAGATTTAAAATGCAAAATGTCTATGCAAAAATTTCTAAAGCTTATTATTTTAACTATTTTTTGCATAATTCAAAGTTTGTTTTGTAATGTTTAATCAGTTTTTTGAATTTAATTGAATTTTAGTCATTCAAAAACAAGCAGAGCAGGGTCTAGAAATACAGAGCAGGGTCTAGAAATGACCATCTCCTTATTGGTGGAAATTTAAATTGTTGGTACAGATTTTGAAAAAAATATGACTAAAACAAAAATTTAAAAATTAAATTTCGAAAATTCGATTTGTTTTGGAATGATCCATAATACAAAGATGTGTTGCAATTATTGTACACTTTACAGGAATTGTACTAACATTTGTACATAAGTAGTTTTGTTTAAATCATTTTATTAAATATGTCAAGATTCTTAAACATAAAAACCTGTTTTAACTGAAAAGTGTACATACATTATCATTAAAAAGTAACATGTTTTATACAAATATGTTACACATGTACAGATTCTTGTACAAATGTGTTACATATGTACAGATTCTTGTATAAATATGTTACACATGTACAGATTCTTGTACAAATATGCTACATATGTACAGATTCTTGTACACATATGTTACATATGTACAGATTTTTGTACAGAAATATTTTAGCATTGTACATGTTCCTGTGGATTATGATTGGTGTACGTAATTTATAATAAAAGAACTATATTATTTATCTCAAACATTTTTCTCTAATTTCTTTATCTTTGCAACCTGATAATTTCAAACTTTTAAATCTTGCAAAATCTAAAGTTTGAAAGCTCAATATCAATATATTGCAAAGATCTACGGATTAGACAATTAGAGCTTGAGACGATTAATCAGTAAAAAACTAGAATGCTAACTGACCATTTAAAAAATTTAAAAAAAAGATTCTCAGCTAAAAACTAGCATTCAGTCCCTTTATTCCCTGCAGCAGTGTATATGTCGTTGTTATTAAATTTCTAAAATTTATTATATGTGTTTTGTTTGATCATGGCTGTGACTAATATATATTGTAAACAATCTGAACTCTCCTACATTAATAAATCAGGAAATTTTTCAATCCGCTCGGATGAAATTTTTAATTTTGTTTTAAACTATGATCGGCACGCAAAATATTTCTACATGCAACTTTTTAAACAGTTTTTTTTAGAGAAAGAGAGTTTTTTTTAACAAATCAGACAAAATAATATTTTATTTTCCTTATAAAAGGGATTGTGTCTGCAACTGTAATTTTAAGTGACCCTCCATTTATAGCTAGAGTAGAATGTTCAATTAACAACGGTACCCTTAAAGGTTTGCAAAACATATCATCCTTCTCTTTGAAAACTAATGGTTTTCAATTGAGCACGTTTCTCTCTATAGTGACTTGTGCATTTCCAAATTTAACAATTTAACAATTTAACAATTTAACAATTTTAACAATTTTAACAATTTAGCAATTTAACAATTTAACAATTTAACAATTTAACAATTTGATAATTTAACAATTTAACAATTTAACAATTTAACACTTTAACAATTTAACAATTTAACACTTTAACAACTTAATAATTTAACAATTTAACAATTTAACAATTTTGCAATTTAACAATTTAGCAATTTAACAATTTAACAATCAAACGATTTAACAGTTTAATTATTAAACATTTTAATAATATTTTCACAAATTTGAAATTTGCCCTTGGAACTTTTGAACCGTTGTGTATTCATTGAGTACAGAGTTCTGTGTGTGTAAACTTATCGAAAAACGCTTTTATTCTTTAAAATTCCGATACGTGCTGTGTTCAGCCTGAACTTGAAGCAGCTGAAATGTGTATATAGTGTCCCATGAAAATATCGTCTTTTTAGCGTTAAAAGTGGTTTTCAACATTCGAAAGTGAATATTTATTTATTTATTTCACTATTGCAATTTTTGAATATAAAACAGCTTGCTAACAAAGTGTTTTAGTAGATTAACAAGGATATTTCTGACATCCTTGATCAGTCAAAGGTTTTAAGGGTATCTCTAGAAATTAATCTGAAGAATAAATTAGTCGTGAGATTAGAAAAAAGAGAGGATCAAGCGTTGATCTCCATATCCACCATTCTAAAGAGTTTAGCTGAGATTAATTCACCGATCGGGATTGAGGATATCCTATTCTAAAGTTTTCAGCTCAGATTAATTCACAGTTCGGGATTGAGGATATCCTATTCTAAAGTTTTCAGCTCTGGCCTCACATTTTTGTGACAGCTCACATGAACCCAGGAATGGTTTAAGAAAAAAAATGTCGAGACTCTTTTTTAAAAATGCGCAAATTTAAAACAGAGAAATCTGTGAAATGCGATTTACAAAAAAAGGCAGTCGGAGGAGCAATGGTTATCATCTAAAATTGTTAAAATAAATGGCACCCTGAAAGACTGGTATTCTAAAAATTCCAAATAATCCTTGAAATATTGAAACTTCATAGCACAGTGCTATACATAATACATTTCTAATTTAACATTATGATAAATACTTTTTCGCTTGTATTTATTAAAATTTATCATAAAGTTAAAGATAAATGAATGATAAAGTACACAACAGTTTCATAAAATTTTATAAATAGTTTATTATTTTTCTAAAAACTAGATGAAATCATTAAATATTTAAACATTGTTCTCCTTAAACTTGTTAAAAATGTAAAATTTAGTTGTTTTTTTTTCAAATAATTTGACTTCCGAATATAGCCGAATGCCCAGCGGGATTTGAAGCTCTCAAGACTCTCAATGACCCCTAAAATTACTATTAATACTAAGAGTAGAGAAAAATATCCCACCAGGACCAGGATAAGATTAAAATTCTCTTTAAGAATAATTAAATATTCTCTCCTTGCATTTAAAATTCTTTGTTCTTCCTTCAAAACATGATGAATTCGTTTTCTATTAAATTATACAAGAGCTTATCACGCCAACTTTACTATTAAATTTAGTTCTAAGTTTTGATGAATACATCTGCACCTTAATTCATACTTTTATCTCAGCTCGGTTAATCTTACTTAGAATGTAAAACATTAATTTCATTCGGAGGTTTATTCATCCATTTAGGGAAAAAACTTTTTATATTTATAAAGATTTGGGTCACGGTCAAAATATTTTTTTTCATATTTTTTAAAGTAACTATATGACAAAGATTATATATTTCCGATTGAGCACATGATTACCCTTTAAACCCGTTATATTTCCGATTGAGCTCATGATTGCCCTTTGAACCCATTATAATTCCAATTCAGCACATGATTACCCTTTAAACCCATTATATTTCCGATTCAGCACATGATAACCCTTTAAACCCGTTATATTTCCGATTGAGCTCATGATTACCCTTTAAACCCATTATATTTCCAATTCAGCACATGATAACCCTTTAAACCCATTATATTTCCGATTCAGCACATGATTACCCTTTGAACCCTTTATATTTCCGATTCAGCACATGATTACCCTTTAAACCCATTATATTTCCGATTCAGCACATGATAACCCTTTAAACCCGTTATATTTCCGATTCAGCACATGATTACCCTTTAAACCCGTTATATTTCCGATTCAGCACACATGATTACCCTTTAAACCCATCATAAACGTTTCACGGAAAACCAGAAAGTTACCTAAAATTAGATATCTACTGTTTAGACCGGGTCACCTTTAAAGTCTCGCAACCTCTTTGGTCTTTGGTTTTACTTCACTAACTCACTTATACTTTTTAGTAGTTACAACGCTTGTTTCTAGCTTTAGTTTAAAAAAATGTAATTGGCAAAATGCGGGTAGATTTTTGATGACTGTGGTCTACAGTTCATTTTTTTAAGAACATGAACCAGCAAAAGAACTTAACACTCGCCTCAATTTCTAATTTTCTAATTCCTACCTTGGCAAACTGATGCTGTAAACCTTTAGTATATCATGAGATATGTTAGATGAAAATAATCTAAGTTTGAAATATTAAAGTTCTACGACATCAGGTTGCAAATTTATATGAGTTTGTGGCAAGTGTAAAAGCAGTTCCTTTGTCATCGGTTTAATCAGTTCTATGACATTTTTACATTTAGTTAAACAGATGAACGGTTGGGTCCGTATATTTCTCCAGGGAAATCAAGTAAATATTCAAAATATTTCGGAATATTCAACAAATTTACCAAATATTAGTTTTGACAGAATTAACTTAAACAGAAATATTGCGGACAATTTTTAATTTAAAAATTCAAAATACAAAGTTTGTATTCTGCAGAAATGTTTACGGTTGTGAGAAATCTTAATATAAATAAATAATTTTCATAATAGTTTAAATAAAATCTGTATTCTCAATTTATGAAGATAGCACATAAAACAATTATTTAACTAAAACATTGATGTAAAAATATTAAAACTAGATGAATGGAAATGGCTGTGATCTACTTGATATTTAGACTGGACAAGGTTCTGTTTATCTTCTCCTGGTTTACAGGAGGTAAACCTGAATACTTGATACAGTTGAAACCAGGAGCTCGAACTTTCTCCAGGTTGAGTTTAGTTTCATAATTGCTGGGTAGAATTTGATCTCCGTACAGAATCATGAACTCAACCAGTACACCATTGGTCCAACCAAACCCAGTTTGTACTTCATATTCTCCTCCTCCACCACTAGTTCCAGCTCCCATAGCATCATACTTCTCATACAGTGTACACAGGTCGTCAGTACATGCACCCAGAGCATTGATAGTAAAGTTGCTGGCTATATTGTACGCTACCCTGGAAGCTTCCAACCCACCAGTATTTCTTAATCCTGTTAATTAATAAATATTGAAAACTAAAAGAATTAAAAACATCAAGGATTGATAAATTTGTTTGCACAAGAGCACTATTTACCTGTAACTGCCATTTCCTGCATCGGAGGCCAAACATTAGGGGCATCCCACTGGAGTCCACTTTTATTTAAAGAGGTTATAAGACCTCCAGGACAAACTGCTCCGACATCCTCCAAATATTTAGCAGCAGCATCTCCTAACTCAACTGTTCTATCCTCTGGGTAGCAGTTGGTCCAAAGAGGGCAGATGTTGCTCGCAAAGAAGAAATCACGTTGTTTATTATTGAGAATATCGTAGTCTCTCCAGGTCTTGGTTTCAGTATTGAAGTTGACCTGCATTACTGCTTCTCTCAGAGTGTTCGCCTTGTGCAAGTGAACGTCACTCTCAAGGTCTCTGTCCAGTATTGAGAGAAGGTTGGAGAGGACTGTATAGTTCTTGTACATGATAGAGTTAAGATCTACAGGGATGATAAACCTGGTTCTAATGTTCTCCAACCCTCCATTACACCCTCCCTCGGGATCAATAATCCATCTGCAACTAAAATCCCATCCACTCTCTGCTCCTGCTCGAATATGTTTGAAGAGTTCATCCTTCTCCTTCTCAGTGTCTAACCCTGCGTGTTCAATGATTTCAAGATCCTCCTTGTAGGATTCAGGTCTTGGTCCGTATCCGTTGGTATCATATCTAAACATGTAATAGGTTCCTGATGGGTGGATCACTTCTACACTTCTATTCTTCTCGAACCATTTCATCTCTTCGATCAGGAAATCTATGTCCTCCAGGATGGTCTTATCTCCGGAGAAGTCGATGTAGTCCTTCACCATGAATATTAGGAGAGGGGGCTGGCTTCGGTCCAGGTAGTAGGACCTGGTTCCGTTAGGAATGAATCCGTGATGCTTGATCAGATAGAAATAGTTTTCAATGATGCCTCTTGCAGTTGGGATGTCGTTAGACCTGAGAAGGGCTTTGACAATCCAATATGTGTCCCAATAGTAAACCTCCTTTAGGATAAACATAAAAATGAATTTTTAAAAAATTGAACTGCAGTAAATCTTCCGTAAAAAAATATTTTGTTTTAATGAAATATTGATAGTTTGATGAAAATCCTTCCTTGAATCTTCCACCAGGAATAACAAACATGTTTGGAACATAGAGAAGAGAAGTCCGTTTTCCAAGACTTTTCACTTGAGGTCTAACCTGCTTTCCGAGATCGAACCAGAGCTCCTGGATTTCTTTGGCAAGTCTGATCAACTCTTCATTTTGTAGAGTATCAATATACGAAGGGTCAGTATCCAGATCGTTGGAATTTACAGGCACAAGCTCCCAACCGGAGTCACCAAAATTCTCCTCAACAAACGCTTTTATCTCTTCATTGGAAGGAATTCCTTTACTTTCGACTAGTTTGTTCCAACGGGATTGAATTGTATACGGTGAGAAAAGGGCTGGTCTATCCACAAACTCTTTTCCATCGTGAAGCACGTCGGATACTTGAACATGGTGTAGGATTGGTCCATGCTGGAACAGTTCCACATCAAAGTCTTCAGTGAACCTTATATCATTGGTTGCCAAGATCACTGGAGCACGAATGCGACTGCTTGCACCTGGAAGATTGACTCCAGAACCAGAATTGTTGTCTGTACGTCTATCCATGGCTAATCACTTTGCTGAAATTGATTGCGGATTTTCACATTTCATTTCGCGGATTTCGTCGATAAAAAATTTGATAATTAATGTAATGTTATGCACAAACTTTTGTCGATTTAATTTATTATTTTCTTGATGTGTACTTAGTAAAAACAATTTATCAAAAAAGTATTTTTTATCCTGTTATTTAATATTTTTAAATACGGCATGAATGCAAATAATTCCAGTACAACGTTTATGGTTTCAGGACTTTTATTTAAAATATGTTTATTTCGAAATTGGGTAAGGTTTCCATTTTTGTTAGCAGGCTTTCAAAAATTATTGATTTTTTCCAAAAACTTAAATTTTCTTTTTCCTAAATCTTTGCAAACTCACGGTGTAAACCTTTGATATTTTAACCTTTAACTTTTGATCTAACTGCAGTTTGTATAGTTTCAAATAACAAAGGTTTACTTCGTCAGGTTGCAAAGGTATAGAAATCAAAATGATATAGTTTGTGGCAATAAAATCCTTTTCAAGTTATTTGAAAAAACTTGAAATTGACCATGAAATGTTAATTTTTGAATAGAAAGATTGATATTATTCAGAAATATTGAATCAGCTCAAACCTATTCTAAAACAGTCCCTTGATTAGTACTTTATTAGAATTAGAGCTTACAGTATTGTAATACAAAAACAACACTGCATAGTGGACCAAAAACCAGTTCTTATTGTTTTGAAAACAAAAGCAGGAAAGATTTGGTGTAAGAGAGTAAATTGAAAAATGCCATGAGTAGCTTTGAAGAAACAATACACAAGAGAGAGAGTTGAAATATCAAACAGTCTGTATATTGAGGAATCAAGGTAAGCTATCGAGAGAATATAAAAAGGGGAAAGGAAGGGACGATAATGTTAGAAAGGCAGGAGTGGGGGGGGGGGGATTAATTGATTAATTATCTAGCGTTTACTTTTTAACATTAGGTGAAATGTAACGTTTTTTTAATCTTTGTAACAAAAATATATAGCACAACAGTTTTTAAATAGAACCTTTAAATTGACGTAGAAGAGAGGAAAAAATTCCCCTTTTATGACGTAAGATTAGATTTACCCCCTTTCCCTTTCTATTGTCTAGGCTATATTTCCCCCTCCTCTAGTTGCTTGATACTACTAGTAGTACTATATACTACTCCATGAGATGAATAAGACAGGGTTGATCATTGATGATGAATTCAAGAAGGATTAAGCCGAATATATTATATTTGTTCATCAATACCAACCAATATATTCCGGTATGCAATATATACCTCTTCCAACCACCACCTGCCGTATATAATAATGCATAATTTACTCTTTATTCTGTATACCAGGGAGAACTCTAGTGTACAGGGGGAACCCTGGTATACAGGGGGAACACTATAATACAGGGGGAACCCAGGTATACAGGGGGAACCCTGGTATACAAGGGGAACCCTGGCATTTAGGGGGAACCCTGTTATACAGAGGGAACCCTGCAGTATGCAGGGGGAACCCTGCAGTATACATGGGGAACCCTGCAGTATACATGGGGAACCCTGGTTTACAGGAAGGTCCTCTTACTATCTATCTATCTATTTTAATGTTTATACTAATATCCCTTTAGTGTGAACGTTTAATATTAATTTATCAGGTATAGCTCAGTGTGTTTCAAAATTTTTTCAAACGCAGTAAAAATCGAGCCGAAATTTTAGATTTTTGGATATTAAAGGCAGGGAAGAGTAGATATATATCAAAAATGTTTAGTTATTTATATATATCAAATTTCTAAGTAAATATAATTGATTTATTTTTATTTTTTAGTTGTAACTGTTCATGGACAGTCCATAATTAATATCTATTGTGCTCTTTATAAAATACTAATTATTCATGCTATTATCTGTGTAAATATATTTACTTTAAAGTTAATAATACGCTTACTTATTCTTTTGAAAAAATCCATATGGTTGAAGCATATTTTCACGCTTAATACGATAATTTTAAGTTTTATTGTGTTCAGGAAAAAATATTCTTTTGGACTTGTTCAAAGCCTTTGATTTTAATTTTTGTTGGAACAAAAGAAAACCCTAGATACTTTAAAGGGAGGGGGGGGGGGGGGCGGTACAGGGAAGGGTGTTTAGGGACAGGTGGTGGGCGGGGGGTTTGAATGGTTGGGTTGGTGAAACCGATTCTTTTTCCTTTCCTTATACTCATATTTTTCTAATCTTTTATCTTTGCAACCAAATGTAATTTAATCATTGGACCAATTCTGTTAGATAAAATAGACAAAATTTGAAATGTCAAAAGTTTATACTATCAGGTTGTAGAGATTTATTCTAAAACTATTATTAAGAATACAAAATATACGTTTTTGATATTATTTTATACTTTTACTTGTTTGTTACTACTAGGAGAAAACAGGGATTCTTTAATGAGTTTTAATTATTCATAATTATTCCTGGGACTCTGGGACACTCATCCTAGATATGGGTTTTTTTTTTACTTTTTTAAAATTTTTCTTTTCAATTGTGGACAGTTGAATCGGATCACGTTGTGTTAGCATTATGAAAAAGACTTAAGATAAAGAAAACTTTATGATATTATGTCATAAAACTTTGATCGAATCTGAAATTAAGTCTATGAAACCTCCAAGGTGTATCACAAGACGTTACAAAGTGTTGTGATGAATATTTGAATTAAAATAATCTATTATTTTGCTACGCATTTTTAACAGTTTGATCACAGCCAATCACATTAAAGGGGTTGTCAGCTTAGTTTCAATTTACAGTTCATGTAAAGATTGCATTGACTATTTCTCAATGGCACCATTTGTAATGTCTGATCAAGTATGAATTAGATATCAATGTTTATAATTCTGAAAAATGATTATTTTTATCTGTGGTTTCTCTATAAAAGTGACTTGTGTGTATTTGCATGTTTCATGTTCTTTGGACGATATAAAAGTCGTCTTTCTTTTCTATTATTGGTCTGGCTGTACAAAAACAAATATTTATAATCGAAAATATATAAAAAAGAAAAAAGTAATTACAACTCCCATATCTAACTAATCTACATTTTTACACTTTTAATTTATTCCTCTTTTCTCCTCCTAATGGGGCCTAGTGAGATAAAGTAATTAAAATATAATCTGTGCACTCTCACTCAGATCTAAACTATTCTCTTTTCCATCCTTTTAAATAGGTAAATTATTATTTCCTTAGATCACAGTGGTAGGTGAAAACTATTTGCTTTACGACAGGAAATAATGAAATTTGTTGAAAATTAGAAGTATCTTAAAAACTAAGATTATTTCTTGTATTCCATCTCATTAATAAATATATACATTTTTATAAGAGCTTTAAAAACCAAGAACTTTGAAAACCAAGCTAAGAACATTGCCGTGGTTCCTTATTCAAAATTTCAGTAATTTGGTTAAGGGGTTCTTGAGTTATGATTGGGGACATTCGAAGAAATAGACTGGCAGACAAATAGCGAATATTTCTCATCAACTTGGGATATTGATTTTGAGAAGACGTCTTTTTAGTGGTTTATCAACTTTTTTGAAATAGCTATGCAAATGAAAATTCTAAAGAATTATTGGATGATTTTTTAACCTTTTTGCTGGATTTTTATCTATCTATTGACGAAAAACACGTTATTAAAACACTTTGTATACAATATAATAAAGCTCAGATGTTCTCACATATATGAATATTTATAAATATGAAATATGTATATATGTTCGCTGGCCAAACGGCTGGACCAAATTTTTAAGGGGATCCATGAGTAAAAAATAACATAAACCTTGGAAATGCCGGGTGCTCCAGCAGCTAGCAATTATTATATAATTAAACAAATTGTAATAATTAAAGAAAAAATACTCGTTTTTCACTTTTTAATCTTCTTTTTCAACAATTCTTGATTTGTGATTTCTCTTTAAATACAATTACTTTATTTAAACTACCTACACTACAAAGAATTTACTGAAAGAAAGAATGCTGCTTAACTCAAAAGTTGGAACTCGAGAGCTTTTACTTTAACTATTTACATGACACTAAGATTTTTTATATACATAAACTCTAAATCTTTAAGGGACTATCATCGAAATTAAAAGTGACCCATATCACATGAAGATTCACATAGGTACTTTTTTCGACCTTAATCTGATTAAAACTGTAGAATACAACTTTTTTAGTGTCTTAATCTGATTAAAACTGTAGAATACATCTTATCTAGTCCTTGGCACATTTACGTTTACTTGGGACTAAAATTTGGTTATATTAACGAAATTTAAGATGAAAAAATAATTTTAAAAATCTAAGGGAGGGGAATTAGGGGGAAAGGAGGAGGAAGGGAGGGGAAAAGTGATGGGGGGGGGGAGAAAGGGAGCTCTTTAAAGTTAAACAATGAGATCTCTTTACCCTGATAATTCTAGTACGAGAACAATACCCCGCCATATTCCAAGATTTAAACTTTAAATAAAAATAGTTTTCACGTTAGAACATCCGATTAAACAAGATAAGAATGATATGAACACTGTTTCTTATAGGTGAGCATACAATATGCATTGTTTTGGGGTTAAAATATACAATTCAATGGGTATAGAACCTAGGTGGGGGTTCGGGTACCCTGCATACATTTCTTATGTTTATCGAATCTTATCTTAAACATTTAGAAAAGTGTAAAAAGTGTTTTTTTTTTTAAATTTTTTGGTTCTTGGAAATTTTATGAATTTTTTATTAAATCTGAAAGCTTGTAGAATACGTTTACTAAATCAAATAATCTAATCTAATACTTCTGAGTAAATATGTCATATTTTTTATTTAAAACCTTATAAATGTAAGATCTGATGCTACAGTGTTTTCCACGGAAGATGAGACTTTGAAGATGGCTCTTTGTAAAAGTAAAGCTATTCATTGTGTAAAAAAATATTGTATGGAACTATAGTGTATGTACTTTATCATTATTACTCACTTCATCGTGAATTTCATAATGAACGTGCTATAAAGTAATCATTGTGCTATAATGTTAAATTAGCTGTACATTATAGCACAGTATTGATTGGTTCCTGGATTTTCTCCAAAAAATTTAGGATATCTCCAAAATGATTTTTTTCAATTGAATTAAAAATAAAATTTTAATCAAGCTTATTTGATCTAGAAACAGCCCTTGAAATAAGACAAGTAAATAAACGTTTTATAAAATTACTTATAACACTATTATTTTGGCACGACGTGCTATAAAGTTTTTGGACTTTAATTTTCTCTATATCTCGAAGGTTCTCGCCTTTTTAGATTATATTTTGTCTAAAAAGGCTTGAACCTTCTCGATAAAGAGAAAATTTCTGTCCCCTCCCCTCCTTCCACCGCTAGGCCTATTTTGCTCTAAATAAAGTTCTAAAATTGTCTTGTAGTTTTGTATGGTTCCCTATGGTTAAGAAAATACAGCCCTGGGAGTAAAACTATATAAAACTTGGGGGTTCAAAACTTGAAAATTTAATTTGAAAGTTTTGAAATGTTTTGTGGCGAAAGATTTATCTATTAACAAGTTGATCCTGGCAATCTAACTTGGCACAACATTTCAACACATTTTATATAAA
Organism: Eurytemora carolleeae; assembly: GCF_000591075.1. Lineage (NCBI taxonomy): Eukaryota > Metazoa > Arthropoda > Copepoda > Calanoida > Temoridae > Eurytemora > Eurytemora carolleeae. The sequence goes on from NW_019396043.1 coordinate 528,750, forward strand.
GTAAACGGTTTCAAGTATCTTAGTCTTAAATGCACTTAATACGCACCAAGGAGTATGAAATAGAAGGGAGATACAACTGACGCGGCCCGCCCCACCATATGATTATACATGCTTTGAAGGCTTTGTATAAGAAACATTTGTCTGATGTACAATTACTACGTTAACAATATAACCTATTCTGAATGTTTTTTATACAAATGAAGTACTGTCTGCAAAGCATGCATAATCATATGGTAGGGCGGGCCGCGTCAGTTGTATCTCCCTTCTATTTCATTTCCTTGATACGAACACAAGTGCGGTATTTCATGAGTTTACAACGTGTACAGTCTGAACTTATGATTCGGCGGATTAGCATAAACTTTTTGTTTAATCCCATCTCAACAGGGGAGCCTGCACATTTTAGGAAGGAAGAGAGGAGGAGGGGTGGGGGCTTTTAACGGTGAGGGGGCCCGTGGATCTAACGGTTCTGTCAATATTCTGGAAAACTGTGACTTAGATCACAATTTGTCCTATATTAAACATAATTTTTTAGCCTTTTTTCTTTAATACGTTTTTGCCGGCTTATACATTTTGAATGAGAAGTATACAACAAATAATTTCGTAAGTTTAAGGATTGATTCATTAAAGACCTTAAATAGCACACGTATGATTTCAAATAAAAGTAACAGAATGCCTCTAACTCTGGTTAGTCAGGGGTGGGGGGAGTAAACTTCTAGTTTTTATCGCTGACCTCGTTTTCAACAATATTTAGTAGAGATGGTAACTTTTAAACACATTTTCTGAGTTCAAGATAATTCTCAAACTAACTTCTGCAGTTTATAAACCAAGAAATTTTAAGACTTCGTAAGAATTAAAACGTCGTTTTCTTAACCTAAAACACATTGAAAATTGTCAAATTCTTTCGATGTTTCCAAATTTCTGGGTTACATGCATATTAAACTTAGTTTTAAGTAAACAATTAACAACAATAAACAAATGTACTCCCCTAGACTGTACAAATACCGAGATTCTTATGTACTCTATATACCTACAGTACACGCCTTTGGTTCGGTATTATTTACACACACTATTTTGGTACAGACACACACACATGATGTTTCCGCCCCCTGGTGTGTCATAGTTTCCAGTAATTCTCTAATAATGGGTAGACATGTCCGATTCACAACGGTACCATCAAAAACTTTGTCTGATTATGAACGAAAGATATATCCATTTTTATCTCTTCACAAGTTCATTGTTTTCGATTGTGGTTTCTCTACCAAATCGGCCTACAAGGAAACTTAAGTGTTTCGCAGTTTTCAGCGTAGAAAAATGATGAGGTGTTCCACATTAATCATCAAATAAAGGTTTAATGGGTATCGGTGTAAATCGGACATGCATATTTTTTTATGGATGTTTAGTTGAAATTACGACTACAGTCCCTTTAATGAGAAATTTAGAACAAAACAGAACAAAACAGAACAAAACAGAACAAAACAGAACAAAACAGAACAAAACAGAACAAAACAGAACAAAACAGAACAAAACAGAACAAAACAGAACAAAACAGAACAAAAAAGAACAAAACTGAACAAAACAGAACAATACAGAACAAAACAGAACAAAACTGAACAAAACAGAACAAAACAGAACAAAACAGAACAAAACAGAACAAAACAGAACAAAACAAAACAAAACAGAACAAAACAGAACAAAACAGAACAAAACAGAACAAAACTGAACAAAACAGAACAAAACAGAACAAAACTGAACAAAACAGAACAATACAGAACAAAACAGAACAAAACTGAACAAAACTGAACAAAACAGAACAATACAGAACAATACAGAACAAAACAGAACAAAACTGAACAAAACTGAACAATACAGAACAATACAGAGCAATACAGAACAAAACAGTATACAAAATTTAACGAAACAACCCATAATTAATAAAACAAATCAGTAAATTCTGAACGAAACTGAACAAAACAGAATGAAACTAAATGAAAAGTTGCCGTCTCCCAGAGAGAATATCAGGATAATATCCTTTCAAGAAATTAATTCCAATTTTTCCCCAGAACCATTCGTAAATCCTCCGGGTCCAACAATCCACTGGACATTAGAGATAGATAGGTAGATAGCTAGATAGATAGATAGATAGATAGAATGATAAAAGGATAGATATATATATAGAAAGATAGATAGATAGATAGGTAGATAGATAGATAGATAAAAAATTGCCATGCATATATATTACAGTCCATCTTATGCTGCATCGGGTCTCTTTGTGATGCACTTTTTTCCCAGTATACTTTTAAACACTTTTTATCTATCGTTGAAAATAACAATTAATGGACTGTAAAGTGACTGCCGCGCACTCTTTCTCTAGCCTATTGCACCCCTAATTTTTCCGGGGGGGGGTGCCTCCCCCTCTAAAGGGACGGTAAAGGAAAAATGAAAGGGGGTATAGGCTGAAACCTGAGAATCTTAGGAGTTGAACGATACCTATAAGAATTCTATCTGATCTTCCTGTCTCGAGAAATTGACATAAAACTGTGTCAAAATTATACCAAAACGTATATATGTAAGATATACGTCCGTATCACGTGACCAGAACTTCCTCCAATGGCAGTGCAGTATTCTGGTCACATGATACAGACGAAAAGACACGTGACAATAGTACTGCACTGCTATTGGTCAGAGTTCTGGTGACATGTTCCGGACGCATAATAATATTATCAATTATATCTGTAAAAAATGAAACAATAGTTAATTCAAATATAGTCGGAGAAAACTTTACTTTCTCAGGCTTCTCTGGGATATCGTTGTTTTCAGGATGGTTGCGTATTTGTGAATATTATCTCACGTGGATTTAACGGTTCTGTCAATATTTCAGAAAACTGTGACTTTCGATCACAATTTGACCCCTTTTACATAATTTTATAGCCTTTTATCAAAGGTATATTTTTGTTGACATAGACATTTTGAATGAAAAAGTATAAAATAAACAAATCTGTAAGTCTAAAGACTGTCAAGTTATAGACGAAAACACGTTAATTTCAAATAAAAGAAACCGAATGCTTCTCTCTCTCGTTAGTTCGGTGTGATCTGTTTATTACTACGAATCTTATACAAAATCTTACATACATATACGTTTTGGTATAATTTTGACACAGTTTTAAATCAATTTGTCGAGACAAGAACAACAGATAGAACTCTTATATGTCTCAATCAAAGCCTGAGATTCTCAGGTTTCAGCCTATACCCCCTATAATTTTTCCTTTACAGTCCCAAGTCTTTTTCCAAATCATTCATTGAAACGATATTCTTGAGCATTGATAGGTTGTCGGAAAATTTCTATTTACAAGAACTTGGAATAAGCCGAACAATACTTTTTATTGGAAAACTGACCAAAAATTGAAGGATTTGCATAAATATAAAACTCGTCACTGTACTTCTCTGTTCACCCGCCATAGTCGGGATATTTCGAGGATTTGGTTGAATTAGATTTGTCAATTGTATCTCATTTAGGTGCACTAGTCTGTAAATTTAAGAGACTGTAGTCTTTTAATCATTATCTGAGTAACAATAAGAAAGATATCGTCTCCATGTTGCAACAGTGCGGTCCTAATTAAAATGATCAATTTTCACCAGGGAAAACTATGGATATATATTTCTCATTTATTCTTGATGCTTTTAAAGGTTCTAAGGGTACCGTTGTGCATTGGGCATTCTATTCTATTCTACGGGTCACTAAGTCTTCTAGGTGCCCATGTAACCACATGTTAGAATTAAAATCCTCATATTGTGATCCATCATTTTAAAGTGAATTTAAGACACTTTCATCTTCCGTAATAGTTTATTAATAGCTCAATTATAGTTGGTTCCTCTTGTGTTTCAAGATTTAAGCTGGCGATCAATTGAAACCGGTTTTTTGGGGATTTGAGACGCGGCTCAAATTCGTTAAATTCTGACTCAGGTTTTGATAATACCGTCCCGAAATGGTCGGGAAATGCTAACACAACTAACCAGAAAGGCATACACCCAGGCTCATATTAAAACTCTTGCTTAAATTAAATTTCAAGCAAAGGCTAAAAAGGGTTTCATAGTATACATAATGATAATGAATTATCTATTAACCTATTTGATACATGCAAAACTCTTTACATCATTTCACAAATCTTAAATAAACTTTTTGCAATATAGGATTCGGGTTAGATTAACTTAATCTTTTGCTTTCTTCCCACTTGATAAGCTATCATCATATCTCGGCATTTTTTAGTGTTCAAATAATTAATTCCTTCATTGTTTCTGCGCAGAATACAGACCAGCAAGCAACTTTTGCAAAGAAACCACAATTATGAAAATTAATCTATAAAAATAAAAACATTGATATTTCAATTATTCTTGTCATACACGCTTTTAAAAGTACCATTGTGAATCTGAAATGCCACTCAAAAAATAAAGAGCCACTTAAAATTACGTTTACAGTCCCTTAAATTCTGTTTATATTTGATAAATCAGCGAAGTCCAATACAAGAATATTGTCAGTTAGACAGAATTTAGAAATATTCATAAACAAACATTATTATTTTATCAAACAAACCATCAGACAGATTTCATTCCTCTAACCTTTCAATCCCTTTCATTCCTCTACCCTTTCCATCCCTTTCATTCCTCCTCTACCCTTTCCATTCCTTTTATTCCTCTACCCTTTCCATTCCTTTTATTCCTCTGCCCTTTCCATTCCTTTCATTCCTCTACCCTTTCCATCCCATTCATTCCTCTACCCTTTCCATCCCTATCATTCTTCTACCCTTTCCATCCCTTTCATTCCTCTACCCTTTCCATCCCTTTCATTCCTTTATCCTTTCCATCTCCTTTCTTTCCTTTATCCTTTCCATCCCTTTCATTCCTCTACGCTTTCCATCCCTTTCATTCCTCTACCCTTTCCATCCCTTTCATTCCTCTACCCTTTCCATCCCTTTCATTCCTCTACCCTTTCCATCTCCTTTCATTCCTCTACCCTTTCCATGTCCTTTCCTGAAAGCTCTTTGTAAAGAATACAGCTAAACTATAAAGCATGGATTAAATGTGGTTTAATGTTTACATATTTGAAAATGTATAAATATATGGTATAATAATGCATTTTGTTAATCCTCTTGTTCATGTAGGAATGCACTATCCGCACTATACAATTGAAATTAAGGGACGGATCAGAGTTTGAAGATTAAGCCATGGTTCCATCCAAAAAAGTTAAAAGTTTTGATTTTGAGTGTTAAAATTGCTAATTAAACCAAAAAGCTTTTTTGCTTCGTTTTTGAGATTGCGGGGTCCTTTGCAAACAAAAAAATGTCGGCAATAAATCTCATGAATCGTGAAAAAAACATATCAGTTTAGAAAACTTTAAAATCCATTTGGAATAATTTATATAAATAATTCAAAAGATTTAAAAAGATTGTAGCGGCTCCTAGCGTTGTCTTTTTCATATTCAATGGTCGGAGTATAGAAAGAAAAGCTATTTCAAAACCGGTTTTCTAGTAAATGGGAAAAGAATAGGATACCTTAGTCATGTTTACTGATTTAACGTTTAGTTAGTTTGGTTTATTTTAGTTTAGTCTTGTTTAGTTTTGTTAAGGTTTAGTTTATTTTAGCTTAGTTTAGTTTAGTTTAGTTTAGTTTAGTTTAGTTTAGTTAAGGTTTAGTTTATTTTAGCTTAGTTTAGTTTAGTTTAGTTTAGTTTAGTTTAGTTTAGTTTAGTTTAGTTTAGTTTAGTTTAGTTTAGTTTAGTTTAGTTTTGTTTAGTTTAGTTTAGTTTAGTTTAGTTTAGTTTAGTTTAGTTTAGTTTAGTTTAGTTTAGTTTAGTTTAGTTAAGGTTTAGTTTATTTTAGCTTAGTTTAGTTTAGTTTAGTTTAGTTTAGTTTAATTTAGTTCAGTTTATAGTTTAGTTTAGTTTAGTTTTATAGTTTGTTATAGAATTTTATTGTTTAGTTTAGTTTAGTTTAGTTTAGTGTAGTTTAATTTAGTTAGTTTAGTTTAGTTTAGTTTAGTTTATTTTATTTTAGTTTAGTTTAGTTTAGTTTAGTTTAGTTTAGTTTAGTTTAGTTTAGTTTAGTTTGGTTTAGTTTAGTTTAGTTTAGTTTAGTTATTGTTTACACACCAAAAAAATATGGTTTATATATTGAGAAGAGAGATGAGAAGGAGGGAGGGGGCAGAGAGGGAAGAGGGGAGAGAGGGGGGAGGGTTTAATACTCTTAATAGGGTATCATATTCAACGTGTGCGTACTTCACCCATACTTAAACAAAAAGCCACTCAATGCTTTAAGTATTGTTTAAGCTTTTCCGCTAATATTTTGGGCTAAAATTAGACTTTAAAATTTTTAACAAATATTGTAAATAAAAATTTATTATAAACTTCTTTAAATCCCCCCTCCTCAGAATGAATTTGTCAAGATTTCAGTTTTTCTCATTTTTAACAGAAGAAAAAACTATTTCGTTTAAAAACTAGATTTGTTTCTTGGATACTTGTCGGGGATACGGGATACAGGATACAGAATACTAGGGATGTCAACGTTTTTTTAAAAAACGTTTCATTGTAAAAAATGCGACAAAACGATCGTTTTGAAAAATGATAGTTTTTGAAAACAATCGTTTTTCAAAACGATCATTTTTTTAAAACTCGTCGTTTTGTTAACGATCGTTAACGACTACCCTTCGTTAACGATTACCCTTCGTTAAGGATCGTTAACGACTACCCTTCGTTAGGGATCGTTAACGACTACCCTTCGTTAACGATCGTTAACGATCATTAACTAAGAGAGGAAACCGACCTGAAGGGCATCTGTACTTATCATTGAGCAGTTTTTAAGAAAATATCAAGACGTTTTAGATCCCCCACAACTCTATCACTTCATTTAAGACGACATTCAATAAATTTGCATGACATTTTTTTTCCAAAAACGATCGTTTTTAAAAAAACGACCGTTTTTATAAAGTTAGTTAACATAATTTTCAATACATATTTAAAAAAAACGATCGTTTTTAAAAAACAATCGTATATAAAACGGTCACAAATCGTTTTCATATTTGTTTTCTAAAAGTTTAAAACGAGTAGGTCGTTTTTTTCCGAAAACGAAACGATCGTTTTTAAAAACGATTGAAAAACGAAACAAAAAACGATCGTTTACAAAAACGATTAACAACCCCAACAGGATACAGGATACAGGATACAGGATACAGGATACAGGATACAGGATACAAGATACAGGATACAGGATTCAGGATACAGGATACAGGATACAGGATGCAAGATACAGGATATAGGATACAGGATATAGGATACAGAATACATGATATAGGATACATGATACAGGATACATGATACAGGATACAGGATACAGGATACAGGATACAGGTGCTAAAAGTAATTATATTTCTGAACATGTGCCCATCAGAATATCTTCAATATATTTGCACTTTTTATGTCTCGTAAGTCATATTCAAAATCAGAAATGTTATCTCAAAGTGGAAATAAACACTCTTGCTGATCTTGCAAAAAAATTAAACCTGAAAACTGAAAAATCGATTGATTTGTTCTGCTGTCTGAACTCTGGAAAGTTTAGATGCTTTTTGATTTGTATTGCGTAATTTCAAGTGACCCTACATGCAAAGAAGGCAATGTCCAAGTCCAATTCACAAAGGTACCCTTGAAACCTTGATCTGATCAACAAAAGGAAATTATTGTCGATTTTATAGATTTAAAAGAGTTTTTTTAAAAAGATCCATTGAGAGAGAGAGAGAACCCATCATGGGGTTTTACTTTTTTGCAATCACAGAGACCCTAAAGCCTGGGGACATTCCCGTGACTGTTTGACTGTCCCAAAAGCCTGGGACAGTCCTTGGGGTTTATTTCTCAATCTCAGAGACCCAAAGTCCTGGGACGGTCCCAGAACTTTGGCACTCATCCAGAAGCCCTGGACAGTATATATGACAGTCCCAATTTTCACTTACTTTCGGCCCCTTCACACAAAAAAAAACATCCGAATATGAAAATGTATACACTAGTGTTGAGTTTAAGGATAATGTATGTTTGTGTATTAATATAAACGTTTTCTAGTTTCCAAATATTGGCGCTTCAGCAGGAACAACTCAATATATATCAAACAAAACTAGAAAAATATAAAGAAAACAGAACTTTTTAATATTTATAAAAAANCCCAAAATAAAACCTCTTTAAACAATACCTTTCCTCTTACAATATATTTGATATGTCCGCGTCAAGTAGATTGACGGGTTTGATACTAATTGTTAGAAATCATATTTATATATGAATAACAAATCATTTGGCAAATAACGATTAATTTATTTTAATTTGGATTCATGGAGTATAAAACATAGAGAGGGAATAAAACTGGTCTTATCATGGAGTATAAATACATGGAGAGGGAATAGAACTGTTCTTATCATGGAGATAAATGCATGGAGAGGGAATAGAACTGGTCTTATCAAGGAGTATAAATACATGGAGATGGAATAGAACTGTTCTTATCATGGAGTATACATGGAGAGAGAATGAAGCCTTTTTGCTGAGTAGTGTCAATAGGTAAGTATTTAAAAAGTAGAGATATATCTTCTTTTCCAAAAAATATTTAAATATATGTGATTTAGTTGACCTGCGGCTTAATTATTTACTTTGTATCTGGGATTCATACAAACAATGCAGTACAATGCAGTACAATACAGTACAATGCAGTACAATACAGTACAATACAGTAAAATGCAGTAAAATACAGTACAATGCAGTACAATGCGGTACAATGCAGTACAATACAGTAAAATGCAGTAAAATACAGTAAAATGCAGTAAAATACAGTAAAATACTGTACAATGCAGTACAATGCAGTACAATACAGTAAAATGCAGTAAAATACAGTACAATGCAGTACAATGCAGTACAATACAGTACAATGCAGTAAAATACAGTACAATATAGTACAATACAGTAAAATGTTATAAAATACAGTACAATGCCGTACAATACAGTACAGTACAATGCAGTACAATGCAGTACAATGCAGTACAATGCTGTATAATGCAGTACAATGCATTACAATTCAGTACAATGCAGTACAATACAGTACAATGCAGTAAAATGCAGTACAATGCAGTACAATGCAGAAATAGAAAGTTTTCTTGACTTTCTTGACTCGTTAAACTTTGTTCCTAATCTTCTATCAAAATAGGTTGATGGTTTAAAATAGAATACAGTGCTAGGCGATTATATCAATACAATGAAAACGACTTTCTAATTCAATTTTGATTAATATCAAGCTTTGAAACAGCGTGGATTTGCTTTAGTAAATGATTCTTATTATTACTGAATTGTATTACTCCCTTTGAAGTGTTCCTGACCATTAACTAAAATATTGTCCATGAAAAAAAAAGTTTGTTTAATTAAGAATTATCCGAATTATCAGTTTTAAAATTAGAAAAAACGTCCACATTATATATAATGATTTTAAGGGTACCAGAGGCGTATTCAGGGGGGATATGTGGGCTAGGCCCCCCCCCCCGGACCAGTGAAATTTATGAATTTCAGGGGGTTTTCAGGCCTCAACGGATGCTAAACCCGCCTTCCCCTCTGGAAAGAAAAAAAATTAAGCCCCGGCCCCCCTGGACAAATTCCTGAATAGTCCCATGAAGGGTATTGTTGTGAATTTGACACGATCCTCTTGAAATTTCAACATCAGTCCCTTTACGTTTATACTTTTTTGTGGGACATCACGTGACCACAGGGAAAGTTTATAGATGATCAAATTAAAAAAAATTTGCCTCAATCTCAAATAAAATTCGATTTTTGAAAATTTTGAAAAACCACTAAATTATTTTCATATAATCTGCGATCTTTTGTTTGTTTTTGTTTTACAATGTATGCATAGAGAAAATGTTCACAGTTAAAATAGAAGATGGACGCGAAGCGCCCTAAAAGCCTTGTATTAATATAAAGTGTCAGGATTTATAATTCTAGTGCATGTAAAGAAACAATAAAAACCATTATCTATATAATTAGTATTTTTACAATAGACTTTTCATATCAGACATTTTGGTCAGTAATTTTAAATTCAAACATTTTCATTTCTGACATTTTGATCAGTCATTTTATAGTCTAACATTTTCATTTCTGACATTTTGATCAGTCATTTTATATTCAAATATTTTCATTTCTGACATTTTGGTCGGTCATTTTATATTCAAACATTTTCATTTCTAACATTTTGGTCAGTCAATTTATATTCAAATATTTTCATTTCTGACATTTTGATCAGTCATTTTGTATTCAAATATTTTCATTTCTGACATTTTGGTCAGTCAATTTATATTCAAACATTTTCATTTCTGACATTTTGATCAGTCATTTTGTATTCAAATATTTTCATTTCTGACATTTTGTTCAGTCATTTTATATTCAAATATTTTCATTTCTGACATTTTGGTCGGTCATTTTATATTCAAACATTTTCATTTCTGACATTTCGGTCAGTCATGTTATATTCAAATATTTTCATTTCTGACATTTTGGTCAGTCATTTTATATTCAAACATTTTCTGAAATTTTGGTCAGTCATTTTATATTCAAACATTTTCATTTCTGACATTTCGGTCAGTCATGTTATATTCAAATATTTTCATTTCTGACATTTTGATTCAAACATTTTCTGAAATTTTGGTCAGTCATTTTATATTCAAACATTTTCATTTCTGACATTTTGGTCAGTCATTTTATATTCAAACATTTTCACGTCTGACGTTTTGGGCAGTTATTTTATATTCAAAAAAACATGAAATCTAAAGTGACTGATGAACGTCATATTTTCAATAATGCCCTTCCAACCTTTGTTGATAAATGAACTGAGATTTAGCCACAAATTCTGATTTTCAAATCGCTATATCTTTGCAACCTGACGGTGTTAGTCTTTGATATTTCAAACTATTATTATTTAAACTAAAATAGTTCATAGTTTGAAATATCTAAGGTCTCTAACATTAAAATGCAAAGATATAGGGATAAGAAAATCAGAGTTTGTGACAAAAACTCAATTCCTTTAAAAACAGATTAGTTTCAATTCATGCGTTCTCTTCAATCAAGCATTTCTACAATAAGAAAAAATGTACGAGTTATCGGAATTAAACACTTTTTCAAGCTAGCAAAACGATGTTGTTTTGCTCCTTATTAAACCGATAAAGTTTATATTATTTTGTTACAGGGGGTTCCGAGTTATATAGGTAGTTTCGAAAACATGGAATTTAAAGGAACAGATATCTAATTTCATTTATAGAGTGGAATTAATAACTGTACTCTTCCAAACTTTGACTGTTGGGATGAAAAAGATCATCCTTTTTGGGTAGCTAAACAACTTATATTTTTCAATTGCGTTTTTTAGAGAAAGAAAAATGATGCCGGCTTCGTTGTCTTTTATGAATAGCAAAAAGTAATTTAACTGGGTACAGGCAGTTGAACTATTTCTCTGTAGCATTGTAAACCATATAGTTTAACTTCTTCTCGCATTCATTAATTCCGAACCCAGGAACAAGATTTAATGAATAGCGAGAAATGGTTGAACCGTGTATACTTGGTTCAATCTATTCTTTTCACATTGAACTGGCGCACGAAAGAAGTGTTTCAACTACGTCTGCACGGTTCAACTATACTTGAGGTTATTCATTAAATCTGATCTCTGAACTCTTTAAAGTCAAATAAAACAAAGCAAAGATATAACAGCCTGTATTGAAATGCGTTAATTCTACCTTTATTTCAAACTAAACTTTGCTATTTAGTTTAGTCATGAGTATAACATTTTTCATCTAGCGTCGGCTATAAATTCCGAAAAAATTACTACGCAAAATTTGAAACGTAAATTAAAATTGCTCAAAGCATAAAACAAGATTTTTATTCTATTTGCACCATTAGATCGGACACTTTTGGCAGACATCTTTTAAGTCCAAAAAAAGTATTGGTTCAAAATTAAGAATTTTTTTTATGAAAACTCTATTAAAACCAATATTTATTTCGTTAAAAATATGTTTATTTAAAATCTTTTGTTAAAACTCTTTATTCAAAACTTTACTCCAAGTTCTCCCTTCTGGAGTAAAGACAAGAATTTTAAATTGAAAATATGATATCATGTCATTCACACCTTGGACTGGGTGTCTTAATAATTCACACCTTGGACGGGGTGTCTTGATAAATCACACCTTGGACTGAATGTCTTAATAATTCACACCTTGGGCTGGGTGTCATAATAATTCACACCTTGGGCTGGCTGTCTTAATAATTCACACATTGGGCTGGGTGTCTTAATAATTCAATCCTTGGGCTGGGTGTCTTAATAATTCACACCTTAGACTGGGTGTCTTAATAATTCACACCTTGGACGGGGTGTCTTAATAATTCATACCTTGGACTGGGTGTCTAAATAATTCATACTTTGGAGTGGGTGTCTTAATAATTCACACCTTGGACTGGGTGTCTTAATAATTCACACCTTGAGCTGGGGTGTCTTTATAATTTACACCTTAGAGAAACGAGCGCGAAGCTCCCTGATTTCCTAGTAAATAATTTTACCTAAATGTTATTTTAACTATTATGATGTAGTATAAGAAGCATGGAACGGATACTAACACCCATTCTCCTGATAAAACCTGAATATTGAGAGGGTTTAAACCTATCCTTGATGCTGGTTTAGACACACCCCGGAGCTAACATTCAAACCTCAACATTATTCATACATCAGGTAGACAGTATAGAGGTCCATTACAGCCTTACAGGACCATTTTAAAAAATTGCGGTGATACGCGCCCCTATTCTAATAATAGTTTTTCTTCGTAAATTTTAAAACTAATGTTTTCGCGGATTTTTCTGTTTAAATTGGTGCATTTTAAAACAATAAATGTTGATATTTTTAGCCGTCAAAATTTGTCAACTGGAGGTATCCAATCCGGTGTGATGCCTGGAGAGAACTCGCACCTGCAGCGAACTCTGGTTATGCTACGCGGCAAAGCGCAAGATTCTTTAAACATAAACAAACACTTGAATTTATGGAACGGATTTGTTTCAGTTCTAATATCGGGATTTTTGACCCCCCCCCCCTGCCCTATTATGCTTGCACACGCAATTTCAACTTTTCTATTTTAATAAATTTATATTTATTTTTTATTATTTCAGGGTTAGAATACAAGGTTTCTCCGAAAAAAGTGTGTCTAGGCTTTTTGTCTACTAAAATTCATTGTTTTGTAAAGAAACTTGCGCTTTGCCGCGTGCATAACCAGAGTTTGCTGCAGGTACGAGTTCTCTGCAGGCATGACACCGGGCTTACAGGCCTAAGAAGCTCTTAGTCAGCTGGAATCTTGTCAAGCCTATTCTCAGTATGAATGAAGCGTGATCTGCGTGAATGGATGAATGTGCTGCCAAATTACAACCCCATGGTAGATCAATATAAACCCAAACAACATCAAACTTCTGCAATAGAAAATTTCGAGATTTGACCTAACAACCCGATCATGTCCTGGGGACAACAAAAAAATCTTTAAACTACATACACCATTAAGGTGTGTAATAATGTGTGCGAATATATTAATTTTTATCATTTAACATTTTTTGCAATGTCTAGCTGCCCTACGAGGGAGGGAGTCCAGAGTTCCTCAAATAGTAATCACCGCCACCCAAATCTGTTTTGCGGCAAGCGCGCTCCTCAATTGGTAATCTCAACCACCTCAAAAAGTAATCACCGTAAAATTTTGTTTTCTGTGATTTGAATTTAATGCACTTTTAACACAATTTTCGACATCACCCTCCATGCAAAGATGGCAATGCCTGATTCACAATGATATCAGCTGTACCGTGTG
>NW_019396043.1:542670-546691 GCF_000591075.1 Eurytemora carolleeae
GAGAGGAAACTTTAACCCATTATTAGTGGACTAAATACTTCATTTTCAGTAGTTGGTGTGATGAGACTGATTTTTCAAAATTTTAAGTCCTTTCTATGCATATAATTAGTTTTGTTGTAGATGTTGAACTCGAGTAGGCGAATACAAAAATCTAAACACTGTAAAGGTTTTATGAAAATATCTTTTAAATGGAGATGGATATTACTTTGGGTGGGATGAGATAATTTTTCAAAATTTTAAGTCCTTTCTATGCATATAATTAGTTTTGTTGTAGATGTTGAACTCGAGTTGGCGAATACAAAAATCTAAACACTGTAAAGGTTTTATGAAAATATCTTTTAAATGGAGATGGATATTACTTTGCGTGGGATGAGATAATTTTTAGTAAACAGGCAGCCTGACCTTTTTTGTATCTTGACGCCAATCATGAAATGCAGTCATTAAAGTGGAGAATTGGATCTAAGATTCGGCTAAAATGAACTGTGCCTTGATTCTCAGTTTTTGTTGACCAAACAAATCTGAAAATAATTTGAAAATTTAGTTTAAGTCAATACAGATGCCATAAAACCCCGATAGATGTCGAAAATTGTGTTAAAAGTGCATTAAATTCAAATCACAGAAAACCAAATTTTACGGTGATTACTAATTAAGGTGGTGGAGATTACCAATTGAGGAGCGCGCTTGCCGCAAAAAAGATTTGGGTGGCGGTGATTACTATTTGAGGAACTCTGGACTCCCTCCCTCGTCCTACTCCTTACATTTGTACTTTACATAATTTTACAGTGTAAAACTAAAGCACTCATATACTTTTTACAGTGTTGGCAAAATATGGAATTCAATCTGAAAAATCTGGAGTTGATTTTAATGTTGAATATCGAAATAAATCAACCGTAAATAAAATTTTGTTACTAGAAATTATTTTACATTTCCGGGAGTCAAAAACATAATAGAAGTAAAATGTCCATTTGTTTGTGTTTAGATACATTATAAATTTGTTAATTTGTAAAAAAAATCACGATTTCTACGTTTTTTAATTCAGTGTTTCAAGACGAATATTTTAAAATCTATAATAATGATTGGACAAATTTCAGTTTTGCTTCCATTACCATGAATCAATCTATATATATATATATAATAAAGACAATTTAAAATCTAAATGAGTTTGAAAATTCTAGAAAATATTTTTTTTCCCTTCAATGTATTAAAAATGTAATGCAAGATCTCAGCATTTTTGAAAAAAATACCTCCATGTTTACCAATATATACATTAAACAATCTTAGGTGTTCAAGTATTTGTAATTCCTATTTTCTTCAAGTATCATTTGTAGTGCTTTGTTCAGTATGTAATTGTATACCTTATTTGATTTCTAATGAAGGATAAAGTAAAAAACTAATCTGTAACTTCTGAGCAGGGGATTATACAGGACCTTACCTGACCTAACCCAATCTAACCTGACTGAACCCGACCTAAGGGGATTGGTCATGTTCTGACTAGTTAGGTATTCTGACATAACCTGACCAATTCTGACCAAATCCGATTCCGACCTAAGTGGACTGGTCATTTTAAGACCAGTATGAGACCAGTTAGGCAGGCCCGTAGCCAGGATTTGACCAGAGGGTGTGCAATATGACGCGCCGCAGGGGAAAAACTTTTTTTTTTTTTGGGGGGGGGGTTTAATGATTTTTTAAACAATGTTTGGTTTGGTTTTACAGTGGTATTTCGTTGTTTTTATTACAATATCAATGCACACTTTAAAGGCTAACCTTTTTAACAAGTGTATTTGAGCTTTTAAGGGAGTACTGCTTAACTAACAGAGTCAACTAATCATTTATTACTTTGACTTTGCAATATGAAAATGATATGATCTCATTTCTTATTCATTTAAGAAAAAGTTTTTCAAGGGTCAAGTGGGTGCTATGGAAATGCCTCAAAGGGGGGGGACTAAAAGTCTGAAAGTGTACAGGAGATTACCATTTCATTTCCATGGGACTCTATGCATATAATTAATAAATCATACTGTTTTAATTAGACTTAAACAACTATTAAATGACTATGAGTAAATTTTGATGTTGTGTTATATTTAATCAACAGAGTGTACTGATCAACTGTTTATTAGCACAAAAACTCCGTCACACTTTTAATGAGTAACGCACAAATAGATTATAATTTGGTTTGGAAATCAATTCTTACTCGGGCTATATAATTTATAACTAGATTTTAGAAACTTATGAAAACAATTTCTTTTATATGGGACTAGGGGGTGTGTGTGCAAATTCGTCATTGCACCCCTCTTTCAGAAGAAAGGGGGGTGCACCTGCACCCTTGCAACCCCCCTGGCTACGGGCCTGCTGAGTTAGGTAACCTAGGTAACCTAGGAAAAGGGAAAGGGAAAAGAGGAAGGAAAAAGGGAAGGGAATGGAAAGAGGAAAGAGGAAGGGAAAAGACTAATGTATCAGGTAAAGGGGGCAAGGAAAGAAAAGGGGTTTTGGAGAGTGGAAGAAGAAAGGGGATGGGGAAAAAGGAAGGGGAAGAGAAAGGATAAAAGGATAAGGAAAGGAAAAAAGGAAGAGAAAGGGGAAAAGGTAAAGAGGAAGAGAAAGGGAAAAGGAAAAGTGAAAAGGGAAAGGAAAAAGAAAAGGGAAACGATAAGAGAGAGGAGTAAGGGAAAGAGATAGGGAAAGGAGAAAGAGGAAAAAGGAAGGGGGATGTAAAATGGAAAGCAGAAGGGAAAGGATGAAAAAGAAGGGGAAGGGAAAACAGAATGGGAAAGGGGAAGGAAAAGGGAGAAGAGGAAGGAAAAGGTGAACAATAAGAGAAAAGGGGAAGGGGGGGTGCACAGACTTAAAAAAGGAAAAAGGGTGAATTATGATTCTTCCCTAGAAACCATAGGACGTCCTAAGGTCGTCATGGGGACGTCAATAATTACCAGTGCAACGTCATATTTTAGGTGTTGAGGACGTTTAATGCACAGCTTCTTACACGTCCTCACGACTAAACTTTTGAAGTCAAAATGACATTCACTTTGGATGTCCAAATGACCAAACTTTTGACTTCCAAATGACCAAACTTTTGACATCCAAATGACCAAACTTTTGACGTCCAAATGACCAAACTTTTGACTCCAAATTACCAAACTTTTGACTTCCAAATGACCAAACTTTTGACGTCCAAATGACCAAACTTTTGACTTCCAAATGACCAAACTTTTGACGTCCAAATGACTAAACTAGTCATTTATTTATCCTATTTATTAACCACTGAACAGAGCCTTAATCTTTCTATTTGTACTGCTACCCTTTAACCCTCCCCCCCTGGAATTACATTTACACCATGACTATCCTCTACCCCCACCCCACTTGGCGCTATAAATGAGAAAGTACGTCCAGTGTTTATGCACAATGCACATAGCAACAATATTTTCTAACTATACAATCTGCCATGATTTTCATCTCAAGTCCAGTTTAGTAACCCAATCGGTTTTACTGTTTAAACTGTAATGCGCCAAAACAGGGCATTTTCTTAAAGTTGTGTTTTCTTTCCACTAGGTGGTGTAAGAATCAATTTGTTTTATTCTAGTAAACAGCTTTGTATTGTTAGATTATTATGTAAAAATATTAGATGATTATTGATTTTGAATTTATCGGAACACTTCACAAAGTCAATTTTACCTGTACTTGAAATCATATAGACCATAAATATTTTAGCATTCAGGTGTGGTCAGGATCAACACTCACCGTATTCACGTTGCTTTTTTTCGTGAGCGCAAATGAGCCCAAGTAGTATGCGAATGTGGGGGGTCCTTCACCACATTAATCCAAATCAGTCTTACTAAGGATCGATCGTTAGTAAAATGACTAACGTTCCTTATAAAAACGTACGGTAGTTGAAACCAATAACTTTGCTATAATCTTTAAAGTAGGTTCGTCAGTTCTAAAAATCAAAAATTTTAAAAAATCATAATTTTTTCGGTCGTTTTTTAAAACAATTTACAACCCTAGGTTTAACACTTCCCCCCCCCCC